>NC_057409.1:21176555-21476555 GCF_019320065.1 Cervus canadensis
GAACCTATGGACACCTTATCTTTGACAAAGGAGGCAAGGATATACAATGGAAAAAAGACAACCTCTTTAACAAGTGGTGCTGGGAAAACTGGTCAACCACTTGTAAAAGAATGAAACTAGAACACTTTCTAACACCATACACAAAAATAAACTCAAAATGGATTAAAGATCTAAATGTAAGACCAGAAACTATAAAACTCCTAGAGGAGAACATAGGCAAAACCCTCTCTGACATAAATCACAGCAAGATCCTCTATGACCCACCTCCCAGAATATTGGAAATAAAAGCAAAACTAAACAAATGGGACCTAATGAAACTTAAAAGCTTTTGCACTACAAAGGGAACTATAAGTAAGGTGAAAAGACAGCCATCAGATTGGGAGAAAATAATAGCAAATGAAGAAACAGACAAAGGATTAATCTCAAAAATATACAAGCAACTCCTGAAGCTCAATTCCAGAAAAATAAATGACCCAATTCAAAAATGGGCCAAAGAACTAAACAGACATTTCTCCAAAGAAGACATACAGATGGCTAACAAACACATGAAAAGATGCTCAACATCACTCATTATTAGAGAAATGCCAATCAAAACCACAATGAGGTACCATTACACGCCAGTCAGGATGGCTGCTATCCAAAAGTCTACAAGCAATAAATGCTGGAGAGGGTGTGGAGAAAAGGGAACCCTCTTACACTGTTGGTGGGAATGCAAACTAGTACAGCCACTATGGAGAATAGTGTGGAGATTTCTTAAAAAACTGGAAATAGAACTGCCATATGACCCAGCAATCCCACTTCTGGGCATACACACTGAGGAAACCAGATCTGAAAGAGACACGTGCACCCCAATGTTCATCGCAGCACTGTTTATAATAGCCAGGACATGGAAGCAACCTAGATGCCCATCAGCAGATGAATGGATAAGGAAGCTGTGGTACATATACACCATGGAATATTACTCAGCTGTTAAAAAGAATTCATTTGAACCAGTCCTAATGAGATGGATGAAACTGGAGCCCATTATACAGAGTGAAGTAAGCCAGAAAGATAAAGAACATTACAGCATACTAACACATATATATGGAATTTAGAAAGATGGTAATGACAACCCTATATGCAAAACAGAAAAAGAGACACAGATGTACAGAACAGACTTTTGAACTCTGTGGGAGAAGGTGAGGGTGGGATGTTTCAAAAGAACAGCATGTATATTATCTATGGTGAAACAGATCACCAGCCCAGGTGGGATGCATGAGACAAGTGCTCGGGCCTGGTGCACTGGGAAGACCCAGATGAATCAGGTGGAGAGGGAGGTGGGAGGGGGGATCGGGATGGGGAATACGTGTAACTCTATGGCTGATTCGTATCAATGTATGACAAAACCCACTGAAATGTTGTGAAGTAATTAGCCTCCAACTAACAAAAAATTAAAAAAAAAAAAAGACCAAAAAAAAAAAAATTTAATTAAAAAAAAAAAGTTTAAGTCTGAGCAATAAGAGTTTCTAATATTTCAATCCTTTGATAAGTCACCTTAATATCCACCAACAAAACCCCCTTCACGACATTCTACCATCCTCCAAAATGTCATTGTGAGCAGTCAACCCTGTAAATACTTATTTACGGTATTTTTTAAAAAATGCTTACAAGATCACTGAAAAATTCCAAAGTGCGATTTTCTACCTTACCTTCAGAATTCCACGGGCTTCTATTATGACATATTTTCCTTGATTCCCTAAAGGTTTACAATTTGTCCAAGAGTTTCTCATTCTAAGTCCCAAAAGAGAGTTTTGTTTTTTAACTGTCTGCACTATACTAAAAATTAATTCAAGGAAGTGACCATTGTGCCCTCAAGAACTGAGTAATAAACGCTGTTGTATCCATTAAGGCTCTCTGACTGTAGAGCTTCCCCAAAGCACCAAAGGGCCATAATTGTAAATCTGCCTAGACAGAACTTTCAGCACAGAGAAAATTTAGTTCTCAAAACTCACTCAGGAATGAAAAATAGCCTTACTGAGAAAAATCGCCTTTCTGAGAGCTCTGGCCCCATGTGGAGCACCCACATTTTAGTATCTTCCATCTAATAAGAGCAGTGTTTGAAACAGATTCTCACTGAAAGTATTTGTCTGTGGTCCCCATTCCAATTCTTAAGATGGTAGGTACAAGAAAAATATGTATCGTCTAGATGGAAACATGAAAAATTGAGTGAATTAAAAATCATCTACTTCAATGGTTAATGATCTAGATTTAAAAATGAAGATAGTAAGGTTCAGGGAATTTGGTGATAAAACTGAGAATGTCATATCAGACTTGTCTTTACCTCAGTCTGCTTCAAATGAAGGGCAAATATTTCAGTGGTGAAGCCACAATGATTTCGTCATGTTTAGAACTTAGCTCCAACTTTAGTCAGCAAAAGGATCAGCTGACAAGCTACTTAAAGTTCAGCTTCACAAAGAGCAGTGGGTCTGATTCAGTGAATTTTGTAAGTAGCCCAGGAATCAGTGTGTATTTAACATTTCTGGTGACTCTGATGCATGTGGTCTTGGACCATACTCTAAATAACTGTGTCAGAGGTGCATGTGAAAAGTGAAAGTCGCGCAGTCATGTCCGACTCTTTGTGACCCCATGGACTGTACAATCCATGGAATTCTCCAGGCCAGAATACTGGAACAGGTAGCTTTTCCCTTCTCCAGGGACCTTCCCAACCCAGGGATCAAACCCAGGTCTCCCTCATTGCAGGAGGATTCTTTACCAGCTGAGCCACAAGCATATGTTAAGTCAAACAAAACACTGTATTATATACATCCACAGTGAAAATTCATCCACACACTATTAGAGAAACTCCCATGTGGCTATCTTCATAGCAGGTGTTATGAGCAGGTGCACTTGCTTGCCATGAGTCATTGCATATGGAATCCTCTTGCTGAACCAGCTGACTTTTTAAACCATTTAAGCAGTTCATTCATGTATCAAGAGTAACTTTATACTAATCAGTGGTTCTAAACTCTTCTGTCTCCCATGTATACCTGAAGGAGGTAATACTGTCACATCACTTACCATGACTCCTTTCTGCATTCAATCTTGAACAGGGGTTGTCAGAACTAAGATAATCCTGGAATGACAAGGAAGAGGGGTAAATGCCATTTGTAAGAAACTCACAGTTGATTTTGATGTCCATTAACTTACTTTTGATGTCCATTGACTTACTTTTCTGAACTAAGATTTACCATGTGCTCTTAGTATTGACAGGAAATATTTTTGTTTGTCTAATCTGTCTTAAATGCCTCATTTGTGAAGTCATTTCTGATCCTCACTTCTGAAATTATTCCATCCATTTATGCTCTGCCACTCTTTGATTTAAACTATAAAGCATAATCTATATTGAAAATTTTTGTTTCCATGTTGCTAATAGACTAAATGCATGCATCCCCAAAATTCATATGCGGAAACTTAACCCCAGATGTAATGGTATTTGGATGTGGGTTGGGAGGTGATTAGGTCACATCATGAGGGCTTTGCTCTTATAAAAGAGGTTTCAGAGTATTCCCTTGACCTTCCTTTATATAAGGACATAAGGAGAAGAAGTCGTCTATGAACCAAGAAAAACTTTATCAGACATCAAATCTACTGACACTTTGGCATTGGATTTTCTAGACTCAAGAATTGTGAGAAATTGCTCAGTTGTTTCAGGGAAAATCCATTTCTTACTCCATGTTCAAACTCTTTCTTTGACTTGCTTTTCATTGTTTTTGTTATTATAAGCATACATAATGGCCTGTCTCAGAGACTCCTGCCCCATGCCTATTAAACTAAAGTGCCTTTGTTCAGGACTCTGTTCACCTGTGGATGGCAGGAAGGAAGAAATTAACACATTCTCATGCATAAAGCTTGCCATTCTGGGAGATATTTGCAAGATTAGTGGCCTTTTTTCTTTGTTTCCTCACCTTCCCTACCATCTCTGATCCATAAAATAACCTGGCATCCAGACCCAGATAAGATGGCTATTTTGAGATATTAGTCTGCCATCTTCTCAGTCAGCTGGCTCTCTGAATAAAGTCATATTCCTTACCTCAACACCTTATCTCTTGAATGTATTGGCCTGTCCAAGCAGAGTGAGGTTGGATTCAGTAACACTATTGTTTATAAGCTCTCTGTCTATCATATTCTGTGATAACAGTTCGAACTAAAACATTCACACTCTTAGAGCACACATTCATGTGATCTAACAGAAGCCTTGTATTATTCATCTTTATATCATCAGCTTTCAGCAAATTGCCAAGTCAAGAATAGGCTTTCAATAAAAATGTATGAAAGAAGAAGAGCAGGCAGGCTGGCACTAACAAATGCCCTGGTACATATGTTAAGAAATCTCTGAATATGTATTTTGGTCCATAAACATATACAAGAGTAACTGGAAGCAAGATTCTTCTTAATACTGTCAAAAAAATCTTTGTATTTTCTTAAACTTAAATATATGCAGGTCTTCTTCATGTTTTAAATTAAAACATTGTATTATATAAAAGTAGGACAACTTTGAATTATAGTAATGAAAGACACTTTGGATAAACTATATATATTTTTATGATCCAAAGCATCCAGCATATAATGTTATTTGGTAAAGGATGCAGTTTTAGAATCTGTAACGTTTCAGTAAACCTTATTGAAAAAATTCAAGATCTGAAAACATTTTTAAATGATATTTCAGAGTACCCAAAAGCTTTCTCAAACTCATACGGTTGTTGTCATTTTTCTCCCCACCAGGTAAGAACTCTGCAAATTTGTTTGTATTGATTAAAGTCTGCAAAGAAAACACATTTATTTAGACTGATTCATGAAACTGACTGCTATAATGAAATACTGTACTACTTGTTTCCGTATTGGGCCCTGAAAATCAATTACAGAGCACTGAGACCATTATTTTCCTCTTATAAACAAAGGCTCTTTCATTTCCAGAACATTCCTTCTATGTAAAAGATGATGGACCAAGATATTATATCTAAAGGGGATATGCCAACATTTGCCTATTTAGGTTAGCTGGAAGCCGCAAAATTAATATTGGCTGGTTCTGAATTTTCCAGCTATGCTCAAATGAATACACCATTTTTGGAGAAAAACAAAACAAGCCCTGTGTTTACAATGGCACTAACTTGCATGTTGATTCTTAAAATAAGAGTCTTACTAAAGTCATTTCAAAGAAAACCTCAATTCTATGAAATATCTTAGTCTGAAAGATTTAGAACTAGAAAGGATTCCTCCCTCAGTGTATACTGCTCGGATACAATTAAGGAATGTTATGGTCTTGTGGAATTTCCAGTTTTAGCCATTCAGAATCTAACCAAACCTTCCATCACAGAGTTTCAGTGGTACTTACTAGATTCTTTCAAAATGGAGTTGTTCTTTTTCTGGAAAGATCACTTACAATTACATCCAAGAAACAATGCTTAGAGTTTATTTTTAGAAGGAAGAGGAAGTGTAGGTCAAGATTAAAGCATACAACCACCACACAGGCTCCACCCCAAAAGACCTCTTACACCTAAGTTTTAGGCTCTTTTATTATACTTCTTCTGGGGGTGATTTGGAGTCCTTGGTTTCTTCCTCTGCAAAGAATGAAAGGAAACTTCTGGCAAAATTAGGCTGAAAACTTAAGCATTAACTCTTCAAAAATCTTTGGGAGAAGTCAACCGTGTATGTAGCTGATTTTTAAGTAGGCATAAAAGTTAAGAAAAGTCAATCCCATGTTTCAAAAAAGGGTTATCAGTAAAGAGTAGGACCCATACACACCAGAGTTAACTCTAATAGAGGTGATAATTGGTAATGAGTTATTGTTTTACCCGATGTAACTCTGCAAACATATCAAAATAAAAAATTTACTAAATAATAAAATAATCTGGCTGCACATAAATGTTATACAGATGATATCTATCTTCTTTGAATGAATTCTAAACCATTTCAACACTTGTTTTTCCCTAATCCCAAAGCCTTGTTCCTCTGACTTGATGTCATTTAATTCTCATTCAAACTTTTCTCCCTTTTCTGTCAGTTCCTCTACTATATCAGAGCTTTGTGTGCAAAGTAGCTTCCTCCAGGCTCCAAGCCTAATTTCATTCCATGCTTTTCAGATCTTTCTTTATAAACAAAATTGTTACATTTTAATACGTGTTATTTAGATGACTACCTATCCAAAATTGAGCTTCCCAGGTGGTGCTAGTGGTAAAGAACCCACCTACCAACTCATGAGACTTGAGACACAGGTTTGATCCATGGGTTGGGAAGATTGCCTGGAGGAGGAAATGGCACCCCACTTCAACATTCTTGCCTAGAGAATTCCATGGACAGAGGAGCCTGGCAGGCTACAGTCAATGGGGTCACAAAGAACCAGATATGACTCAGCATTTGAGCAACTATCCAACATTCGATTGATTTGTATTTGAAAGAGACTTAAGACATTATTTATTCCAACTTTACCATAATAAAAGTAAGAATACTGAGGCTCAGAATGTGCAAATAATGTTACAAACTGCTCAGGCAAAGTAAAACTATCAGAATCTAGATTGCCAATTCTTCACCAAATAAATGGGCTTTTTCTTGGTGGGGGGAGAGGGATTGGAGGTGGGGAGGCTGTGATTATTCTTAGTTTAGACTTCAAAAATAGCCACAAATGGCCATAAATTTAAAATCATTTACTCTTCTATTAACACAGATAATATACACAGTCCTTGAAATCTACAGTATTGAAAAATATAGAAAATAACTTGATAATCCTCTTCACTCCAAATAGCCTTTCCTCCACTGCTTTTCTTCAGAGGCAAAACTGAACACAGGTACGTACATGTTCACAAACCTAGGGGCACAATATAAACATTTTTTTTTTCTTTTCTCAGTAACATTCTCAGAAATTGGAGTAGGAAATGGCAACCCACTCCAGTATTCTTGCCTGCAAAATTCCATAGACAGAAGAGTCTGTCAGGCTACACAGTGCATGGGGTCACAAAGAGTTGGACACTACCGAGCAACTGAGCCCCTCTACCTCAGAAATTATTCCCTATCAGCACACAAAGGCTGTGGTGGACAGACCTGAGAGTGTTCCCTTCATGACCCCTGACTCTTGGTATCATGCTCATGTATAATCCTCTCACTTCTGAGTATAGGCCAGAATTATGCCATGCTTTTAGGGACTTCCCTGGGTGGCTCAGTGATAAAGAATCTGCCTGAGACGTAGGTTCGATTCCCTGGAGGAGGAAATGGCAACCCACTGTAGTATTCTTTCCTGGAGAATCCCATGGACAGAGGAACCTGATGGGCTATAGTCCGTGGGGTTGCAAAGGAGTCGGACATGACTTGGAGACTAAACAGCAACAACACATCACATTTCTAATCCGTAAAATGTGACAAAAGTGATGGTGTTAGGGTGTCACTCTAGTGATTATTTTACCTTAATAAGACATAAAATTTTGCCTTGCTAGCAGATGCTTTCTAGAGAATCTTCTTACCGGCTTGATGAAATAAGCAACCATGTGGAAAGGAATGGGCTGACTGTCTCTGGGAATTATGGCCTCTGGGTGCTGAGGGTGACCTTCGGCCTACAGTCAGCATACGCTGGGCCTTCAATTCTACAACCACCAGGAAATGAATTCTGCCAACAACCTGAAAAGCTATGGATGTAAACTCTTCCCCAAATAACCTTCTGGATGAGAATACAACCCAACCAAACATTCACTGTAGCTTTATGACACTTGAGCAGAAGCCCTAAATAAACAGTGCCTGAACTCCCAACCCATAGACACTGTGAGGTAATAAATGTGAATTGTTGTAAGCTACAAGTTTGTGGTAATTTATTATACAACATAGTAAGCTAATATAAATGTTTGCCTTATTTTTTCTCCTACATAACGTTGCCTTTATTCATATACCATATGGTGGTTTAGTCACTAAGTTGTATCTGACTCTTTTGTGACTTCATGGATTGTAGCCCACCAGACTCCCCAGTCCATGGGATTTCCAAAGGCAAGAATACTGGAGTGAGTTGTCTTTCCCTTCTCTAGAAGATGTTCCTGATCCAGGGATTGAAGCCACGTCTCTTGGGTTGCAGACAGGCTCCTGCATTGCAGGTGGATTCCTTACCCACTGAGCCACATGGGAATCCTTAAATTTTTCTTATTGATGGATGTTTATAGGTTGTGCCTCTTTGCACATAGAAATAAATATATTTGTAAAGCTAATTCTCACTAGTAAGATTCTACATTAAATATATGTTTACTAATTTCATTGATATTACCAGTACATTCTATACAGAAATATAAAATTTTATGTTTTCTCTAGCAATATCCAAGGTGAAGCAACTGGATAAAGAATTTGCCTACCAATGTAGGAGATGCAGATTCGATCCCTGGGTCAGGAAGCTCCCCTGGCATAGGAAATGGCACCCTACTCTGGTATACTTGGCTAGAAAATTGCAGAGTACCCTGGTGGGCTACATTCCATAGGGCAACAAAGAGTCAGACATTACTGAACACTAGCAATATATGAGTCATCCATTCTCCTCACCTGTATTTTGCTGCTATCATTTCTATTTTCCAAAATATTGATAAAAATTTTACAATTTTTCTTTTTTTGGTACTATTATTCCAATGCATTTTAAAGTTCAAATTAAAAGACAAAATTTTTATCCAAGATGTATATCAATAAGTTCATTTTCCAAATCATCCTCCTAGGGCAATGGTTACATCCCATCAAAGTTCTAAAACCTAGTAAAACATGTTAACTTATATAACTGTTCTATTCTTATAAAATATGGCTAAAATCTATCAGGTCTCTTGAACTACAATAGGAGAAAAAAGTCATATTTGATTTTTTGAAGAAAACAATATAGCCTTGAAGAAAGTCATAATGTTTTACTAAACTATTGTCATTTTCTATAAAACTGGAGGTAGAAATACCAAGCAATGTCAACATATAACTCAAGACCACAATTTCATGGGGCATTTTCTGGGAAGATACACAAAACCCCAATATATTTTCAATGAATTTGTCTTTTAACCTTCCAAAACAAGAAAGAGCAAGAGTTTTGGATTAATGCCCAAAACAATTAAAATGATGAGTCATGAGTGTCAAGACAATATTTGAAGTGATATGCTGATGTGCACAAAGGATGTTTCTCATATTAGTTATGAACCATAGATCTTTGCACAGAGGTACCCAGGTTGCCTAGAAGTTACGAAGACTTCTCTCTCAGGACAGTAAGGACTAGAAAAACTCTGCCCCCAGATAATGGGTGACATCAAGCACTTTACAGTAAGTTGGATATCTTTAAACATGTGTGCTCCTTTTTCAATCCTGTTGTGAACTGGGCATGAGGAAGTACAGATCCAGTAGGTTTTGCCCCTTGGGCAAGGAAAGGTCATCGTCCTGAAGTGGGTGAGTGTTAATGCAGTAAGAAGGGCACACAGAATCTTGGGCATATGAAGGCATGCTTTTCACAGGATCTGTTAATATACCCTATACTACATTCTACCCTCCTCCACATTTTCTTTGCAATAGAGACTGTATCTCCTTTAGTTTTGGTTATGAATATGGTTTTGCCCTAGAGGTGCATTTTGCAATTGACCTTGTAGCATCATGCAGTTTTGTGACTCAATTTCAGACAAAAAAATTATGAAACTTTCTCCTCTCCATGGTATCTACTCTCTTCTTCTGCGTTGAAATACTGATCAGAGAAAAGCCTGGAAATCTTTAGTGAAGTTGAAGATCCCCTTGATTCAGAAATTAAGCTCTTTAATCTTCTATTGTGAAGTGAAGTGAAGTCGCTCAGTCATGTCCAACTCTTTGCAACCCCATGGACTGTAGCTCACCAGGCTCCTCTGTCCATGGGATTTTCCAGGCAAGAATACTGGAGTGGGTTGCCATTTTCTTCTCCAGGAGATCTTAGGTTGGTGCAAAAGTAGTTATTTAAATTCTTTGAAAAATACATCACGTGAAATGCCAGACTGGATGAATCACAAGCTGGAATTAAGATTGCCTGTAGAAATATGAATAATCTCAGATATGCAGATGTTATTTGAATGGCAGAAAGGGAGGGTTAAATAAAGAGCCTCTTATGAGGGTGAAAAAGCTGGCTTAAAACTCAACATTCAAAAAATGAACATCTTGGCATCAGGTCCCATCACTTCATGGCAGATAGATGGGGGGAAAGTGGAAACAGTGGCAGATTTTATTTTCTTGGGCTCTAAAATCACTACAGGCAGTGACTGCAGCCACTAAATTAAAAGGTATTTGCTCCTTGGAAGAAAAGCTATAACAAACCTATGTTAAAACTGCATATTAAAAAGCAGAGATGCCACTGTGCCAACATAGGTCTGTCTAGTCAAAGCTATGGATTTTACAGATGTGAGAGTTGGGCCATTAAAAAAGTCTGAGCACTGAAGAATTGATGCTTTTGAATTGTGAAGCTGGAGAAGACTCTGGAGAGTCCCTTGGACTGCAAGGAGATCAAACCTATCAATCCTAAAGAAAGTCAACCCTGAATATTCATTAGAAGGACTAATGCTGAAGCTGAAGCTTCAATACTTTGACTCTTGATGGAAAGAGTTGAGTTACTGGAAAAGGCCCTAATGTTGGGAAAGACTGAGGGCAAGCAGAGAAGACGGTGGTAGAGGATGAGATGGTTAGGTAGCATCACTGACTCAACAGACATGAGTTTGAGCAAACTCCAGGAGATAGTGAAGGACAGAGAAGCCTGATGTGCTATAGTCCATGGGGTCACAAAGAGTCGGATTCAATTTAGTGACTGAATTAAGCAAAACAAAACAAAACAAAAAAGTAACTAAGGTTTCAGACCCTGAATTTTAAACCTTTATAACTAGGCTCAAGCACATCTTTTTTTTGCCAACAAGAAATAGGTTTATTTATTCCTGTAACTTAAAAATCTCTGCTTTGGGATTTGAGGAACTCTTGGAAAGCATCTTCTGTGTCCTGCTGGTTGGAGAAGCCTTTTCTCTGCAAAAAGTTGTTGAGATGATTGAAGAAGTGGTAGTCAGTTGGTGAGAGGTCAGGTGAATATGGCAGATGAAGCAAAACTTTGTGGCCCAATTTGCTTAACTTTTGAAGCATTGGTTGTCTGATGTGCAGTCAGGCAGTATCATGGAGAGGAATTGGGTAATTTCTGTTGGACAATGCTGGCTACAGGCATTACAGTTTTGGGTGCATCACATCAATTTCTTGAGCATACTTCTCAGATATAATGGTTTCACCAGGACCAAAGAAAGCTGTAGTGGATCAGACCAGCAGCAGGCCATGAAACAGTGACCATGACCCTTTTTTTGGGTGCAGTTTTGCTTTGAGAAGTGCTTTGGAATTTCTTCTCAGTCCAGTCACTGAATTGTTTGCTGCTAGTTGTCATATAAAATCCATTTTTCATCGTACACCACTATCAAATCGAGAAATGGTTTGTTTTTGTGTATAATAAGAGCAGACACTTCAAAACTATGATTTCTTTTATTTGTGTTGAGCTTATGATGCACCCACTTACTGAGCTTTTTCACTGTTCCAATTTGCTTCAAATCCCAAAAGACATTGAAATGGTGGACACTGGATTTTTAGGCAGTTTCCTGTGTAGCTATAAGAAGATTGACTTAGATGGTCCTGTCAGTAAAGCTGATACTTTCAGTTGGTCATTATCAGCTGCCAATAACCAGGCCCCGCACTCCTCATCTTCAAGGTTCTAGTCTCCTTTGCAAAACTTCTTGAACTACCACTGTTCCGTGTGTTCATTAGCAATTCCCAAGCCAAATGCATTGTAGATGTTGCTAGTTGTCTCTGATGCTTTATGATCCATTTTCAACTCAAATAAGAAAATTGCTTAAATTTGCTTTTGGTCTAACACCATTTCCATAGGTTCAGTTCAGTTCAGTTCAGCCGCTCAGTTCAGTTCACTTCAGTTCAGTTGCTCAGCTGTGTCTGACTCTTTGTGATCCCATGGACTGCAGCACGCCAGGCCTCCCTGTCCATCACGAACTCCCGGAGTTTACTCAAACTCATAACCATTGACTCGGTGATGACATCCAGCCATCTCATCCTCTGTCGTCCCCTTCTCCTCCTGCCCTCAATCTTTCCCAGCCTTACGGTCTTTTCCAAGGAGTCAGTTCTTCGCATCATGTGGCCAAAGTTTTGGAGTTTCAGCTTCAGCATCAGTCCTTCCAAAGAATATTCAGGACAGATTTCCTTTAGGATGGACTGGTTTGATCTCCCTGCAATTCAAGGGACTCTCAAGAGTCTTCTCCAACACCACAGTTCAGAAACATCAATTCTTCGGCCCTCAGCTTTCTTTATAGTCCAACTCTCACATCCATACATGACCACTGAAAAAACCATAGCTCTGCTAGACAGACCTTTGTCAGCAAAGTAATGTCTCTGGTTTTTAATATGCTTTCTAGGTTGGTCATAGCTTTTCTTCCAAGGAGCAGGAGTCTTTTAATTTCATGGCTGCAGGCACTATCTGCAGTGATTGTGGAGCCCCCCAAAAATAAAGTTAGCCACTGTTTCCCCATCTATTTGCCATGAAGTGATGGAACCAAATGCCATGATCTTAGTTTCTGAATGTTGAGTTTTAAGCCAACTTTTCACTCTCCTCTTTCACTTTCATCAAGAGGCTCTTTAGTTCTTTGCTTTCTGCCTTAAGTGTGGTGCCATCAGCAGATCTGAAGTTATTGATATTTCTCCTGGCAATCTTGATTCCAGTTTGTGCTTCATCCAGCCCAGCATATAAGTTAAATAAGCAGGGTGACAATATATAGCCTTGACGTACTCCTTTCCCTATTTGGAACCAGTCTGTTGTTCCATGTCTGGTTCTAAATGTTGTTCTTGACCTGCACACAAATTTCTTAGGAGGCAGGTAAGGTAATCTGGTATTCCCATCTCTTTAGGAATTTTCCACAGTTTATTGTGATCCACATAGTCAAAGGCTTTGGCGTAGTCAATAAAGCAGATGTTTTTTTGATGATCCAATGGATATTGGCAAGTTGATCTCTGGTTTCTCTGCCTTTTCTAATACCACCTGGAAAACCTGGAAGTTCATGGTTCATGTACTGTTGAAGCCTGGCTTGGGGAATTTTGAGCATTGAGTGATTTGTTGTGATTTGCACAGTCAAAGGCTTCGGTGTAATCAATAAAGCAGAAGTAGATGCTTTTTCTGGATTTCACTGTCTTTTTCTATGATCCAAAGGATTCCATAGTCTAAAATACATATAAAATAAACAGCAAGTAATAATTCATTAACAAAAAGCATAAAACAAGAAATGCCCATTAAAATGAAGTATAATGCCATTTATTTAAGAATGTATTCCAGTATCAAATGGCAAAGTTCAACAATGCAAAACAGGTTACTTCTGCACCAACTTAATAGGAGATCTCTCAGTATGTATATAAAACATATATACAAAAATGACAAAAATGCAAAAGCATCACTTACAATAGAAATAGTTTGCAAACCACCTGCTGCTGCTCCTCAAAAAAATAAATTAATAATTGTGTTTTAAAAGTGTTTTGATAGAAAGGCAAGCAGCTGCAGGTTAAGGGAAGAATGTATATGTATATATGTGATTATGTCATTCATTGTGGGTCAGGAATAATGGACTATAATGACATGATAGATAAGGCACATATCTTTAAATATTTAATATTTTAAAATAAAATATAATAAAAGCATCACTGGAGGAAGAAGCAGCAACCCACTCCAGTATTCTTGCCTGCAGAAATCCACGGACAGAGGAGGCCGGAGAGCTACAGTCCATGGGATAGCAAAGAGCCAGACATGACTGAGTGACTAACATTTTCACTTTCATGTTAAAACTTGTGGGATATGCTTAAGCAGTAATTAAAATAGAAAAATATGGGATAGTCTTAAATAAAAATTTTTAAAAGGCTAAAATCAAATGTCATAAATTATCTCATGAAATAAATTAAGATCAACAGATAAAATTATGCTTTATTTATTTGTATTTATAGATTATAGGAAGTTAGGAAAAATAAAACTGTGTTATTTTGCTGTCAAAATTATCATTCATTGAACTTTATAACTAGTAGATAAATTGTGTTAAATATATTGAAGAGGATTGTTTAAAAAAAATCTTCTCTCTGTGTTAGTTATATCCAAGATGAACTGTATGAAAAGATTCTTCATGTCATTAACTAGCATATATATTACACATTTCTCTATGAAAAATAGCTCCAAGTTATACCTTTCTCAGGTCATAAAGCGTTTAAATTTTTTTCCTACCAAGGCTTTAGAATCTCTCAGTATCTTTCTCCTATTGGCCTGGCTCTGAAGAAATATATAATAGTAACTTACTAGAATGTTGTGCTCCTAAAGACCATTATGCTTATTTTTGTAGCATCCAAACATTCCTGTTAATGTCAGGAACACTCCACCCTACTGGAAACCTGACATTATGTCTCCTCCATAGAGATATCAAGTCATTCAATAAGCAGTACAAAGAAAGAATGAGAAAAACTCTCATTTTATGGAAATGATATTATTGCCGAAATAAAAAGCTTACAATATTCTCCAGAAAAAAAAGTTAAAACTAATAAGAACAGAATTACTGTCAGGAAGGCTAACATGGGATGTTCTGAAAGAATAGCATCGAAACATGCATATTATCAAGTGTGAAACAGATCGCCAGTCCAGGTTGGATGCATGAGACAAGTGCTCAGGGCTGGTGCACTGGGAAGACCCGGAGGGATGGGATGGGGAAGGAGGTGTGAGGGGGGATCGGGATGGGGAACACATGTAAATCCATGGCTGATTCATGTCAATGTGTGGCAAAAACCACTACAATATTGTAAAGTAATTAGCCTCCAACTAATAAAAATAAATGAAAAAAAAATTGTAATGTCCTCATCCCAACAATACCATTTATCAAATATGAAAGAAAAAACATATTATTTATAATATTTAAAATATTGTAATACCCTCAATATTATCAATGCTGAGGAAAAAATAAATAATTTGTGATTTGGGAAATATCTAAAAGAAACTGTTCTATATGCAAATGATAGAATCCTATTTTAATAGTAAAATCAGTCCTTACTTGTGCTCAGTCATGTCCAAGTCTCTGCAACCCCATGGACTGTAGCCCAGCAAGTTCCTCTGTCCACAAGATTTTCCAGGTAAGAATACTGGAATGGATTGCCATTTCCTTCTCCAGAGGGTCGTCCCAACCCACGGATTGAACCCATGTCTCTTGAATCTCCTTCATTGGCCAAAGGATTCTTTACCAACTGAGACACATGGGAAGCTCCATTTACTAGTAAAATTGAGTAAAACAAATATATATGTATTTCCATATATATAACCATGGAACTATAAGTAACAGGGAAAAAAAGACTAAAGGGAGACATGATGCTGATGGCTTCTAAGGGCTCAAGAAGCAAATAAAGAAAGCCTACAGTTTGGTCAGTAATGCTTTAGGTATTTTATTCATAATAACATTACACAGAAATATTACAAAGTTTTTTAATGTTAGGGAGTAGCTGTGCAGGTAATTGCTACATTATTCTCTAATCTTTTGTGTGCTTCTTACATTTTTCAAAGCTCCAAAATGATTTGTAAAGAAAGTAAAAGAAAAACCTGTAATTATAATCACAAACTTCTGTATTTATATGAAGCATGCTTGAGTTATCTCATTTGCATAAATTGTATATGCACTGTGCAAATATAAAGATCCTGATAGTCTGAAATATAAAAAGAGTGATTTGGAATTTCCAATTCAAATCCTTCAACCAATTAACTGCCTCATTTACTTAATATAAATGCAATTTCAGATTTATGTGATTGAAAAGCTCTTGATAAACAGAATTTCTCTTCAAAAGAGTTTTGGTTTTTCTTCTGTAAATTTAATCTTAGTAATGATTTTTCATTTATCTTGAAAGCATGTAATTTTAATTTTTATTAAAGAGTTAAAGAAGAATAACATACAGGTAGCAAATTATGCATTCGGTAGATTCCATATTTCTCAACTTTTCAAGTTCTAGTGCAACTGCCCACTACAGATGTGAAATGCTTTGGAAAGCTCTTTGGAATTTACTACAAAGGTTGTTTGTGGGTGAAAGTGAAAGTCATTCAGCCATGTCTGACTCTTTACCACCCCATGGACTATACAATCCGTGGAATTCTCCAGGCCAGAATACTGGAGTGGGTAACTGTTCCCTTCTCCAGGGGATCTTCCTAACCCAGGGATGAAACCCAGGTCTCCTGCATTGCAGGTGGCTTTTTACCAGCTGAGCCACAGGTGAAGCCCAAGAATGCTGGCATGGGTAACCTATCCCTTCTCCAGCTGATCTTTAAAGGAATAAAATGATGGTGGCTCTGATTACCAAATCATGTGACACATGTTTACAAAATAATCCTAGAACAATGCCACCCCCTCCTCCATTATGACCCATTCAACACCAAGGAAACAAAATGAAGAACTGGCCAATTGATTTTACTCAGATGCTCAAGTCTTAAAGGTAAGCACATTCACTGGGTGGGGAGAGACTTTTTCCACATGGCTAGAAAAGGCCTTACCAGTAACAAAGAACTTGCTTCAAAAGATAATCCCACCTTTCAGATTACCTCAATATATACAAAATGATAACAAAACTCTCTCAGATTTAAAGGCTATTCTGGGAAAACGGTTTGGGTTCTCAAGATCATGGCTGAAATTCTGGAACAAGAGCCATGAGGTCTCTGTTTGTCTGTGCATTCATATGTGTCTATATGTGTGTTATAGATTATGATATTGCCAAAAATTAATTCATAAAACTGTTCCTAATTAACTTAAAATAAATTAAATACTCATATAAATACTCAAAAATACAAAATAATCAGGCCAGAATGAATTTCAGGCTCATGTTCAGTTCAGTTCAGTTCAGTTCAGTTCAGTCACTCAGTTGTGTCTGACTCTTTGCGACCCCATGAACCACAGCACGTCAGGCCTCCCTGCCCATCACCAACTCCCGGAGTCCACCCAAACCCATGTCCATTGAGTCTGTGATGCCATTCAACCATCTCATCCTTTGTCGTCCCCTTTTCCTCCTGCCCTCAATCTTTCCCAGTGTCAGGGTCTTTTCAAAACAGGCTCATGTTATCTGGAAAATATTCAGGACAAAACTGATACCTGGTATTGGTTTAACCTTTTTGGTGTGGTTAAATTAGGCAAAGAGTACCCATTTTCAGGATTAGTTGGGTAAATGGGTTTTTAGGGATGGGCTAGGACAAGACTGGATTTGATTTCTCCCTCCAAAGTATTCTTGAAATGCTGCTTTTGACAAACAGATTGAGATGAGTTTCTTTGCCTGTGAGTGATTTTTATTACCTTTTGAGATCTTTAGGGGAAAAAAAGTCTTTAGGTTAGGGATTAAGTATTATCTCACAGTGACTTATGATCTAATGTGGCTAAAACTAACTTTCGGATGTTTTAGAGGGCTCCTAAGGTATCTCAAAGAGAAATGTTTAACTGGGGTTATTTGGTATGTTATGCTAATTGTGATCATTTGTAATTCTGGTTATTGTAACCAAACTTTATCATACACTATAGTCACATGTTTGACCATGCCTTTTGAGTCTTTTGTCATTTATAGATATTTCTGTACACTGGTGCTGATGCAAAAAAATACTTCATCATCAAGAAGATACATAGGAAGACTAAGGAACCAGTTACAACAGTTATACATCAAGACAATGGCTATGTAGGGATTTCAGCCCATGTGGACTAAAACAAGGAGCTTCCCTGCTCCTGGGGCCCCTAGATCAGTCATCCAGAGATTTTTACTCCTGATAGGTAGGGTCGATGCCTCTACTCAGCCTTGAAGCAATTACAAAAGATGGATCTTCGCCCTCCTGCTTCCCATAAGAATATGGGAGTCAAATCTCTGAGGGGGGAATGTAACAGGAGGGAAGGGGGAGGACACAACTTTTGAAAGAATGACATAGCCTGAGGACACAACATAAGTCGATTAGAATCAAGAGGGACCAAGATGGCAGACAAGACTAGACCTTGATCCTGGATTAGCAAGTGAAATGACACATCCAGATGTGCCAAGACAGTTCCAGTTCAGTTCAGTCAGTTCAGTCGCTCCGCTGTGTCCGACTCTCTGCGACCCCATGAATCGCAGCACGCCAGGCCTCCCTGTCCATCACCAACTCCTGGGGTTTACTCAAACTCATGCCCATCGAGTCGGTGATGCCATCCAGCCATCTCATCCTCTGTTGTCCCCTTCTCCTCCTGCCCCCAATCCCTCCCAGCATCAGGGTCTTTTCCAATGAGTCAACTCTTCGCATGAGGTGGCCAAAGTACTGGAGTTTCAGTTTCGGCATCAGTCCTTCCAATGAACTCCCAGGACTGATCTCCTTCAGGATGGACAGGTTGGATCTCCTTGCAGTCCAAGGGACTCTCAAGAGTCTTCTCCAACACCACAGTTCAAAAGCATCAATTTTTCGGCACTCAGCTTTCTTCACAGTCCAACTCTCACATCCATACATGACCACTGGAAAAACCATAGCCTTGACCAGACACACCTTTGTTGGCAAAGTAATGTCTCTGCTTTTTAATATGCTATCTAGGTTGGCCATAACTTTCCCTTCAAGGAGTAAGCGCCTTTTAACTTCATGGCTGCAGTCACTATCTGCAGTGATTTTAGAGCCCAAAAAAATAAAGTTTGACACTGTTTCCACTGTCTCCCCATCTATTTCCCATGAGATGATGGGACCAGATGCCATGATCTTAGTTTTCTGAATGTTAAGCTTTAAGCCAACTTTTTCACTCTCTTCTTTCACTTTCATCAAGAGGCTTTTCAGTTCCTTTTCACTCTCTGCCATAAGGGTGGTGTCATCTGCATATCTGAGGTTATTGATATTTCTCCCAGCAATCTTGATTCCAGCTTGTGTTTCTTTCCAGCCCAGCGTTTCTCATGATGTACTCTACATATAACTTAAATAAGCAGGGTGAAAATACACAGCCTTGAAGTACTCCTTTTCCTATTTGGAACCAGTCTGTTGTTCCATGTCCAGTTCTGACTGCTGCTTCCTGACCTGCATACAGGTTACTCAAGAGGAAGGTCAGGTGCTCTGGTATTCCCATCTCTTTCAGGATTTTCCACAGTTTATTTTGGAAAGCCTTCCACACAGTCGAAGGCTTTGGCATAGTCAATAAAGCAGAAATAGCTGTTTTTCTGGAACTCTCTTGCTTTTTCAATGATCCAGCAGATATTGGCAATTTGATTTCTGGTTCCTCTGCCTTTTCTAAAACCAGCTTGAACATCTGGAGATACCCCACGTCCGAGGTAAGAGAAACCCAAGTAAGATGGTAGGTGTTGCGAGAGGGCATCAGAGGGCAGACACACTAAAACCATAATCACAGAAAACTAGCCAATCTGATCACAGGACCACAGTCATGTCTAACTCAACGAAACTAAGCCACGCCATGTGGGGCCACCCAAGATGGTCGGGTCATGGTGGAGAGGTCTGACAGAATGTGGTCCACTGGAAGGAAATGGCAAATCACTTCAGTATTCTTGCCTTGAGAACCCCATGAACAGTATGAGAAGGCAAAATGATAGGATACTGAAAGAGGAAATCCCCAGGTCGGTAGGTGCCCAATATGCTACTGGAGATCAGTGGAGAAATAACACCAGAAAGAATGAAGGGATGAAGCCAAAGCAAAAACAATACCCAGTTGTGGATGGGACTGGTGATAGAAGCAAGGTCCGATGCTGTAAAGAGCAATATTGCATAGGAACCTGGAATGTTAGGTCCATGAATCAAGGCAAATTGGAAGTGGTCAAACAGGAGATGGCAAAAGTGAATGTCAACATTCTAGGAATCAGTGAACTAAAATGGACTGGAATGGGTGAGTTTAACTCAGATGACCATTATATCTACTACTGTGGGCAGGAATCCCTTAGAAGAAATGGAGTAGCCATCATAGTCAACAAAAGAGTCCGAAATGACAGTTCCAAGGCACTTTCAAAAGACCAAAGAGTGGGTGGTGGCCCAAATTCTGGAAATTTCCACCTCTTTCCAAAATAGTTGGAATAATCCTCCCACTCATTAGCATATGAAATTACCCAGCCTTTAAAAACTAACCACACCACATTTCAAGGCCACACTCACCCTCTGTGGTGGCCCACACTCTGTCTGTGGGGTGTGTTTCTCTCTGAATCTGAATAAATCCACTTCTGACCTATCACTTTGTCTCTCACTGAATTCTTTCTGCAATGAAACATCAAGAACCTGAGCTTCATTAGGCCCTGAAAACATGGGTTGTGGCTGGGTTTGAGTCCCAGCACGTGGGTTCAAGTCCCAAGCTGAGAAACAGTTTCACTAGCATCTGTGGTTTTGATATAAGGTAAGAGGACACAACTGAGTGACTGAACTGAACTGAAGAGGACCAATTACTTGTTGACATTACTTTATGTAGGAGTTAGCAAGCGGAAAGAAAATAGGGGTCACTGGAATATACACTGTTGGCTAATTCTGTGTCTTGGTGGTAGAACTTGTGGCCTTGGGTGGCTCACTGATGCTGTTTAATGTTTGGGTTTCACTCAAGGACAAGATTGAGTCTTTTGTTGACCATTAAGGGATTGATGGATCTTTGTTTCAGTTCATTTCAGTTCAGTTGTGTCCTACTCTTTGCGACCCCATGGACTGCAGCATGCCAGCCAGGCCTCCCTGTCCATCACAAACTCCCAGAGCTTGCTCAAACTCAGCTTCATCGAGTCAATGATGCCATCCAAACATCTCATCCTCTGTTATCCCCTTCTCCTGCCTTCAATCTTTCCCATCATTAGAGTCTTTTCCAATGAGTCAGTTCTTCACATCAGGTGGCCAAAGGATTGGAGCTTCAGCTTCAGTATCAGTCCTTCCAATGAATATTCAAGACTGAGTTCCTTTAGGATGGACTGGTTGGATCTCCTGCAGTCCAAAGGACTTTCAAGAGTCTTCTCCAACACCACAGCTCAAAAGCATCAATTCTTCAGCCCTCAGCTTTCTTTATAGTCCGTCTCCCACATCCATACATGGCAACTGGAAAGACCATAGCTTTGACTAAACGGATGTTTGTTGGCAAAGTAGGGTCTCTGCTTTTTAATATGCTGTCTAGGTTTGTCATAGCTTTCCTTTCAAGGAGCAGTCACCATCTGCAGTGATTTTGGAGCCCAAGAAAATAAAGGCTGTCACTGTTTCCATTGTTTCCCCATCTATTTGCCATGAAGTGATGGGACCAGATGCCTTGATCTTCGTTTTTTGAATGTTGAGTTTTAAGCCAGATTTTTCACTCTCCTCTTTCAATTTCATCAAGAGGATCTTTAGTTCTTCTTCGTTTTCTGCCATAAGGGTGGTGTCATCTGTGTATCCAAGCCTATAGAATGGTAAGCTGCTAATGCTCACTTTGGCTGAAAATCAGAGGCAAGCTGTATTCATTTCCTAGGGATACTGTAAGCAAAGTGCCCAAAACTGGATGACTTAAAGCAAAGGAAATTTGTTATCTGACTGTGCTGTAAAATAAAAGTCCAATATCAACACATTGGCAGGACCATTTTCCCATCTCAGCCTCTACAGGAAGTTCCTTCCTTGTCTCTTCCAATTTCTAGAAGCCCTAGATGTTCCTCGACTTGTGTCGGTGTAACTTCAGTCTCTGCTTTGGTCTTTTCTCGGTTGTCTTCCCTCTGTGTTGTGTCTCTGTCTCTTACACTATCTTGCAAGGACACTAGTCATATTGAATTGAGGGCTCATTCTACTCCAATATGACATTATCTTAACTAATTACATGCCTAATGAACATATTTCCAAATAAGGTCAGATTTTTAAGCAAAAAAAGCAGGGAGACACTACTCAACCCAGTACACAAGCCTTAAGCAACTTAATTAGATATTAACTTGAAATAATAAGTTCCTCATAAACAAAGAAGAAATGACCCCCCCTTTCCATGCTTATTTCACTTTTTAAAGATTATTTTTAATTCTTGTAGTAATTCTTTTTAAGCTTTCCTTCCCCCCCGCCCCAGGTCAGAGGATGTAAATTTCATTCACTTTAGAATTACATCATTATTATCTTTGCAAGGTTTGGAATGTCCTTAGAAATCAGGGATTCCTTCAAGAATATGTCTGTGTGCATGTATGTGGAGGGAACAGAATTCAAATCTCCTGGGAAGTAAAAGTTTTAATCTCCTTCAGTTGCCAAAAGAAAAATTTTGCAGCAAGATAAACGAAATGACCTGCAAAGGGATGAGAAATAAGTCTCATTACGTTTCTTAACCATTCAAATCTGATATCACCCATTAAGTTTCAAAGACTAAAAAGCAAAGTCTATTACTCAGCCGTTAAAAAGAATTCATTTGAATCAGTCCTAATGAGATGGATGAAATTGGAGCCCATTATACAGAGTGAAGTAAGCCAGAAAGATAAAGAACATTACAGCATACTAACACATATATATGGAATTTAGAAAGATGGTAACGATAACCCTATATGCAAAACAGAAAAAGAGACACAGAAATACAGAACAGACTTTTGAACTCTGTGGGAGAAGGTGAGGGTGGGATGTTTCAAAAGAACAGCATGTATACTATCTATGGTGAAACAGATCACCAGCCCAGGTGGGATGCATGAGACAAGTGCTTGGGCCTGGTACACTGGGAAGACCCAGAGGAATCGGGTGGAGAGGGAGGTGGGAGGGGGGATTGGGATGGGGAACACGTGTAAATCTATGGCTGATAAGAAAAAAAAAATTAAAAAAAGAAAAAAAACAATTAAAAAAATAAAATAAAAAAAATAAAAAGCAAAGTCTATTTATAACAATGGGCTGCCTGGGTGGCTTAGTGTTAAAGAGTCTGCCTGCAATGCAGGAGACTAGGTTTAATCCCTAGGTCAGAAAGATTCCCTGAAGCAGGAAATGACAACCCATTCCAGTATTCCTGCCTGGAAAATCCCATGGACAGAGAAGCCTGGTGGGCTACAATCCATGGGATTGCAAAAGCCTTAGACATGGCTTAGAGACTAAACAACATTCATAACAATCCTGTGAAGGGATTTTTTTCTGAAGGGAGAGACAAGGGAAACTAGAAATTCTAGGTAAACTTTTTGTTTCCTGAGGTCAAGAGGTTACAAAATCCATAGATAGTGATGGATCCAGAGTTCAGTTCTCATTTTCAGGGTGGAGAGAGGTATAAGGTATAAGAATATCAATAAGAATTACTTGTAATTCAGATTGCCCTTGATGTTGCCTCATCATCACATAGCTATATGCACTTCATTCCTTTTAAAGAATAAAGTTCAAGTTTCATTTAACTCAGAGAAATTCCCTCAAATGATATTTTACTTTCTGTAGGCCAAATCCAATTCTTTGTTCTCAAGTAGCATATTTCTTTTTAAAATCTTGAGTCTTCAGGGCCCCCAGACATGTCATTATAACTCTCAGTTGCTCTATATGTAATATCACCCTAAACTGTTAAATCACAGCAATTTAAAAACTGCACCTGAAACTTACTTAAAAAAAAAAGAAAAACAAAAGAACTGGTAAATACCATCTTTCATTGTGATGTTGAAGTTTCTAGGATATTTCTGATCCTACTGCTTTTAAGTGTTGCCTTTAAAGGACTGGAAAAGCATAGATGAACTGTCACAACCAACCATTTATGTAGGAAATGTCTGTGACCTTATAAATTGTTCTTAATCATGATTTACAGATTTGGATACTGAAACACTCTCATAATGCTTTCCAAGTGGTCAGAAATATGTACATGTTAAATAGTTTAATAAGTATGGGTCCAAAAACTGATCTCTCTTTACAAACACATACTTTCCATTTATGGATAAGAAAAGATGATTTGGAACATGAATAATGTCTTTATTCATAAATCTCCCACCAACATATCCAAGCCTATTGATAACAGGGATATTTGGATGTGTGTGGTACTAATTTGTTATGCAATTGAAAGTACATATATTTTTTACATAACATCAAATATAAAATTATGGTTAAGCAGACATGACTCAAAGTTTCCATGTGCGTCAGACAGCAAGGTCTATAGACTAGTCTCTGGTAATTCTAACTTCCCCCACATATATCATGTTCAGTCAATGAGTACAAGTATGATAACTGAGGCATGTGAAGGGATTTGATAATGCAAAGTAATATTCATAACTAAGGTTTTCTGTGTTTCTTAATCCTTGTTGTGTTCTACAATCAACTGGCAGGATTTTTAAAGCTTAGTGAATGGAGAAACTAGTGAGTGGAGAAATGAATTGTGGTGTCGATAGTCATACCATTGATTACTTCTCAGCATTTTCAATAGAACATAAAGAAATGAACTATGTTACTTTCAACAGTATGATGAATCTCAAAAATATAATGTGATATGAAACAAACCTGGTGCAACAGACTAACAATTTTGGTTACATTTGTATGACATTCTGAAAAAAGTACAACCGTTGGGATACAATTCACTTTAAAATGAGTGACACAACTCAAGCTTGGGGAAAATTAGATATCCAAGCCTCACTCCAAGAAATTAAATTTAGTTGTGTTAGAACTCAGGCAAGGATAATTTTTAAACTTTCCCAGGTGAGTCTAATGTGGGAGCTGAAAACAAAACTCCATCCTGTTCATATTAGAAGCCCCAATCCCTCTTGACTGTGACATTGCAAGCCTATGCAATAATGGATATCTACCCAAAGTATCAAAGCTACAGGCATCAATTTCTGTACTATAAATAGAACTATAATACAGTTTCCTTTATCAGTGGAGATCTGTACATTGATTTACTACTTGATTTGATTTAATGGACTTCCCTTGTGACTCAGACAGTAAAGAATCTGCCTGCAGTGTAGGAGACCCAGGGTTGATCCCTGGGTTGGGAAGATCCCTGGAGAAGGGAATGGCTACCCATTCCAATATTCTTGCCTGGGAAATCCCATGAACAGAGGAGCCTGGTGGACTATAGTCCATGGGGTCGCAAGGAGTCAGACACGACTAACACTTTCACTTTATTTAATGCATTTATTATTCAACACAATGGTTTGTTTTTACTTTTCCTTTGTGAAGATCACATGCAGGTATTTAACTTCTTTCCAGAGCATTGTGAACATGGGTAGCCCTTCTCTCCTTACTAAACTGATTTACCTATGATAACACGTTGTTGCTTAGTCACTTAGTCATATTTGACTCTTTTGTGACCCCATGGCCTTTAGCCTGCCAAGCTCCTCGTACATGGGATTTCCCAGGCAAGAATAGCACAGTGGGTTGCCATTTCCTTCCCCTGGGGATCTTCCCAAGTCAGCGATTGACCTAGGTCTCCTACACTGACAGGTGGATTCTCACCAGAGAAGCCCATAATTTTGGCTGGATTCAGACTGAGACCTATATGAATCAAGATTTTGATGTGATTATTCAAATAGCTAAGGCAACCTCAGCTTGACAAGAAATAAATACTAAGCATCTACTCTTTAAAAGGCATCTAGGGATTTTCACTCTAGTGTGAGAAACAGGACATGCACATTGAGAACCAGAACACAGAGCAGGTATCCACCAGCACCAGAATCATGATCTCTACAGTCTAGGGAGGGAGGTAAAACATCCATCTAAGCGTTAATTCTGTAATGCTCAGAATTAGCTTCCCACCATGTTTCTCCCACATCACATTCACCCACTAAATTAACACCAGAGTGAATCTCCTAACCTACAAATCTGGTTATGTGACATCACTCCTGAAATCATTCAACAGTGCCTCTTCCCCCACAGTATAAACATCAAATTCTAAAATGTTGTATAAAGTCTTCCACTATCTAGGCCCTGCCTCTGGTCTTGGTTTCATTCCAGTGTTGCCCACGTTCCCTTCCCCTCTTCTCCAATTTGTTAACATTTCAAGTTCAGTTAATATTAAAATTGGGGCAATGGAAATAAACCCATGCACCTATGGGTACCTTATTTTTGACAAAGAAAGCAAGAATATACAACGGGGCAAAGACAGCCTCTTCAATAAATGGTGCTGGAAAAACTGGACAGCTATATGTAAAAGAATGAAATTAGAACACTTCCTAATACCATACACAAAGATAAACTCAAAATGGATTAAAGGCCTAAATGTAAGATCAGAACTATAAAACTCTTCAAGGAAAACATAGAACATTAGATGACATAAATCAAAGCAAGATCCTCTATGACCCACCTCCTAGAGTAACATAAATAAAAACAAAAGTAAACAAGTGGAACCTGATTAAACTTAAAAGCTTTTGCACAGAAAAGGAAACTAAAAGCAAGGTGGAAAGACAACCCTCAGAATGGGAGAAAGTAATAGCAAATGAAACAACTGACAAAGAGTTAATTTCCAAAATAAACAAGCAGCTCATACAACTCAATGCCAGAAAAACAAGCAACCCAATCAAAAAGTGGGAAAAAGACCTAAACAGACATTTCTCCAAAGAAGACATACAGATGGCTAACAGACATATGAAAAGATGCTCAACATCTCTCACTATTAGAGAAATGCAAATCAAAGCCACAATGAGACATCACCTCACACTGGTCAGAATGGCCATCATCAAAATGTCTACAAATAATAAATGCTGGAGAGGGTGTGGAGAAAAGGGAATGCTCTTGCACTGTTGGTGGGAATGTAAATTTATACAGCCACTATGAAAGACGGCATGGAGATTCATGGCTGATTCATATCAATGTATGACAAAACCCACTGAAATGTTGTGAAGTAATTAGCCTCCAACTAATAAAAAAATTAAAAAAAATAAAAAAAAATAAAAAAAAAAAAACTAGGAATAAAACCACCATATGACCCAGCAATCCCACTCCTAGGCATTTACCCTGAGGAAACCAAAATTGAAAAACACACATGTATCCCATTGTTCATTTCAGCACTATTTACAATAGCTAGGACATGGAAGCAACCTAGATGTCCATTGACAGATAAATGGATAAAGAAGGTGTGGTACATATACACAAAAGAATATTACTCAGCCATAAAAAGAAACACATTTGAGTCAGTTCTGATGAGGTGGATGAACCTAGAACCTAACATATAGAGAGAAATGAGTCAGAAAGAGGAAGATAAATATTGTATTCTAACACTCATATACGGAATCTAGAAAAATGGTACTTAAGTATTTATTTACAGGGCAGCAACGGAGAAGCAGACATAGATAATAGACTTATGGACTTGGGGAGAGGCGAGGAGAGGTTGAGATGTATGGAAACAGTAACTTCAAAACTTACATGACCATATGTAACATAGATAGCCAACAGGAATTTGCTGTCTGGCTCAGGAAACTCAAACAGGGGCTCTGTATCAACCCAGACGGGAGGGATGGGGAGGGAGATGGGAAGTGGTTCAAAAGGGAAGGGATATATGTATACCTATGGCTGATTCCTGTTGAGGTTTGACAGAAAAGAGCAAAATTCTGTAAAGCAATTATCCTTCAATAAAAAAATTAATTAAAAAATAAAGAAACAGGAAAAAAAATATTAAATTGGGGTGTCAATATGCTATCACATATATGTGGAATCTAAAACAAATGATAAAAATGAACTTGCTTGCAGGACAGACTCATGGAGAATGAACTTAAAGGTTGCAGAGAGAGGGTGGGGTGGAACTGAAGGAGGAAAAGACTGGGAGTTTCAGATTGGAACGTACACACTGCTGTGTTTAAAGTGGATAGCCAAAAAATTAAAATAATAAAGGTAATCAAGGAGGACCTACTGTAAAAAATAAACTAATTAAAAAAGGAAGTTTTTAAAAATTGGGTAGAATAGAGAGGAAAACTGAATGTTTTTGATCATACATCACTTTCTTCTATACTGAGAACTGTGCTAATGTGGAACTGATCTCATGGGCAGGAGACATATGTATTAGCACAAGGTCTTGTACTGAGAAAGACTCCTATGCCTGGTTTAATGATCTCCTGTTGCCATCTTGAAATTCCTAATAATTTCATCTTTGACCTTGTGTTTTGGAAATGACATCTCACTGGATAGTGGAGCATGTGCCGCCTGAGTAGAAGACATAGCTGGGATGGCAGTGTGTTCCCAGAGCTGGGGTCCAGGAGCCCTGGGCACAAGGGCAGACACATAGAGCATTTGATCCCTTGTCATTTGATCCCTTATGCTTGTGCTGCCTCAGGCAGTCCTGGACACCCTTCTTTCACTTTGGGATGACTTTTTCTCTGCCTGGAATGCACACTTGTAACCCCTTTCACACTTGTCAACTCACCTTCCTTTACCTAAATATTGGAGAAAATTCTATGCATATTCCAAGACATAACTGAATGATTATTTTTGATAGGAAAGCTTTCTTAAATCCTGCAAGAATTCCATCATTTCCTTCCTTGAAACACCACTAGTCCTGGCACTTGGCTTCCCGGGGTGACTCAGTTGTTAAAAAAAAAATCCTCCTGCCAATGCAGGAGATGCAGGTTCTATCCCTGGGTCGGAAAGATCCTGTGGAGAATGAAATGGCAACCCATTCCAGTATTCTTGCCTGGTAAATCCCATGGACAGAGGACCCTGGCAGGCTACAATCCATGGGGTTGCAAAGAGTCGGATACAACTTAGCAGCTGAACAACAAGTCCTAGCATTAACCTCTACTCCAACATGTACCAGGAATATCTCACAATTATTCACAGGTAATTTTACCCTTGCTAAATTATACACTCTAAAGGAAAGAATGGCTTTTACTATCTATATTCCTGACACTTAGCACAAAGCTCAGATATCAATGACTCTCAGCGTTTAACCACTTGTACTTTTTTTTAGCAAATGGGCTTTGTGGTGATGGACAGAGAATCCATGGCTAAAAGATCCTCTTGTCAGCTGGGAAGGTTATAGGCAGAAGGGAATCTCAGTATATCTGGGGTTTCTAAACTTTCCAACAAGCCACCAGTACGTACAAAGATGAGACAGCTGGTTCCGTAACAATGAGCCTTTTTATCTGTTTTCTTCTCTTCACTTTGCCACTTAGTCTATTTTATGTGAAATTAAACAATGTCTCACATACACTTGGGAGTAGGTGTTTTCCCAGATGATTGAATTTAATATTTCAGTGTTTACTTTCTGGCTTTTTGTTGAGTATTTAAATCCAGGTGTTTACAATATGGGGTTCTCCTGTAATTTTTGTTTTTTCCCAAGCAGATTTTCTAAAGCAGCTGGTGGCATATATGTAAACAAAATCAAAATATTTGTTTAAATTTTCCTAGGACTTTGCATCTACCGGACTTACTGATAGAAGATGCTTATTTTAGAGTTGGCTGTGAATGATGTAACTGAGATCATATTGCTTGGGAAATATAAAACAACTGAAATAGGTTTATAAAAGCAAGTTGATATTACACTGTATTGATATAAAACAGGGAATAATTATTGATATTGGGTTAAACAAAACTGAAAAAGGCATGCGTACATCCACTCTAAGTTGCTTCAGCTGTGTCTGAATCTTTGCAACCCTACAGACTATAGCCTTCCAGGCTCCTCTGTCCATGGGATTCCCCAGGCATTAATACTAGAGTGGGCTGCCATGCCCTCTTCTAGGGGTTCTTTCTGACCCAGGAGTCCAACTGGCATCTCTTTTATCTGCTGCATTGCCAGGCATTTTCTTTACCACTAGCACCACCTGGGAAGCCCCAAAAAAGGTATATATGGGTGTTAATAGAGATGATACATTTTATTGAGCATCTTTCATGAATTAGAATATAAATTTCAAGCCAAGATAGTATATAGAGTGTTTTGTGGGTTAAGAAAACCAGACACATTTGGGGACAATTTGAAATTTGTTAATTATTTAGGCATAAACCAGCTAGATTATTCTCTAATTGTTCTTAATACTGTCTCATCATGACTAGATTTTCTTAAAATATCATAGTCAAATTGTTTTTTTTTTAAATATTTATTCATTTATTTGGCTGCACCAGGTCTTAGTTGCAGAATGTGGGATCTAGTTCCCTGACCAGGGATCAAACCTGGGCCCCCTGCATTGGGAGCTCAGAGTCTTAACCACTGGGCCAGCAGGGAAGTCCTGTCAAATTGTTTTTTAAGAGAGTTTCTGGCTCAGTGGAAAGACTGGGTAGCACAAGAAAGACACAGGCAAAGGATATGTGTCAGCAGGCGGTGAGTATGAGGGAAACTTCTTGGACATTATCTAAATCAGCATATCTTTTAACCTAACTGTGTGCCACGGCAGGTATAGCCCTGGACACTGGCATATGGTGTAGAATGAAACAGACATATTTCTTGTCTGTGAGTGTCTAGATTTGTATTAAGCAATCATATAATTCTATGTAAAAATGCACCTGGAAAAATACTATGAAGAAGAGTCATATGATGAAGTGGAAACATGTCTCAAGAGGAGCTGATATAATTGGGAAATCTGGGTGAGGGAATCAGTTAAAAAGAAAAACATGTACAAAGAAAACAGGTTTAAGGGTTAGACTAGAGATATTCCTTGAATAAGGAGGCAGGGACCTGTAGAAGACAGAATCTTTGTCTTTACGTGAAAAGTCACAGGAAGCCCTTGCATTTTAGCAACAGAGTAAGCTGATCAGACTTGATAAACTTCATCTGGCTATGGGATTGATTGGAGATCAGGGGGACTGGAGAAAAGAAGACAAGAGGAGTCTCTCCATCAATCCTTGTTTTTCTCAGTGGCTCTCATCTTAACCCAGAATCCAAATGGAATAGACTGTGAAAGGGTTAGTATTAGAATATCATATGCTATCACTTCTTTGCGGAATTTTTAAAATGTGATACAAATGACCTTATTTACAAAACAGACTCACAGACTTAAAGAATGAATTTATGTTAATCAGGGGAGAAAAGTGGCGGGGAGGGGTGGGTTAGGGAGTTTGGGATGGACATGTGCACTCTGCTGTATTTAAAATGGATAACCAACAAGGACTTACCGAATAGCACAGAGAACCTTGCTCATTACTCTCTAACAACATAAATAGGAAAAGAATTTGAAAAAAGAACAGATACATGGATAACTGAATCTCTTTGTTGTACGTATTAAACTAACACAATGCTGTTAGTCAACCATATTCCAATATAAAATAAGAAGTTTAAAATATGCCACACATAGTATTAATTATTCAACATTCTCTTCTGATGACCTAGAATTCATCCACAACCCTTTGCTGGCAGTGAAAAATATTCACATCTAACTCTTAAAGCAACTCCAAGGACAGCAGAGCCAGGGCTCTGTAAAGTCACGCAGCTGTTCAGTGGAATGTCTCTATCCTATAGGGCAAGGCCCTTGTATAAGAAACAAAAACAACTCTGGGTGTTCCTAGTTAGCCTTGTGGAGTCTGGCAGCCATGCACAAGGATAGGCCAGCCAGGTTCAAAAAGCATCTGTGTGTGTCATGGAACATATAGCAATGTCAGTCAGCTGAGCACTTGGTCACCTTTGTATTCTGAATAAGGGCATGCATTTCTGCCTGACTGTATATTTGTGCTTCTCACTAATCAAAGGCACCTGAGTGGGAGAAACACAGAAGTCATTTCCTAATTGAAAACAGTTTGAGAATCTAAACACTGGAGTTGACCCACTCCCACCCTCCTTAATAAGCTACTTGGAACCTTCCCAACATACAGAAACAAGGTAAAATAAGATAACCTTCTGCTCGGTGAGATGTTAACCATCAGGCTTGGCAAGAAAGATGCAGCTCCTTCCTTGCTCTGGATTATGCAGAAGCCTTTCTGGGATAAATTACTAAAAATGCTGATCGTTTCAACAGAAAACTTACTATGGTATCATTGAGCTTTGGGACATTTTAGTTTAATATATATACAATAACTGCCAAATTTACCTTTTGAGTCATTCAGCCTGTATATTTCTTGTATACCACATGAATAGCCAAAATCCATGGAAGCAAGGAGACCCTTTCTCACTGATTTTATAGGAAAGTTCAAGATATGACTCCATTAATCTCCTTCTCATCCTCTATCACCCCAACTCCAAGGACGATACCCATTATTTGAAAAGGAAGTGAAGTCATGCCAACAGAAAGTAAATTTAAAGCATCCTTCTCATATTTTATGGGCTATAAAATTTCTGGCTAGCCAATGACTAAAGCCTGAAGTCCTACCTTCTATTTTAATTGCTTATGTGATTGTATACCCATATTGTTTCTTTTAAAATTCATCACAAGACCTAGAAAAGACAAATGGAATAACTTCATTAATACATAATATAAAACTTCATTGCAAATGAATACCATGTAAAATCATCAAGAGAAAATGGAATGGCATGTTGTAACAATTCCTTGGAAATAAAATGTGAAAAATAAGAGTATCGTCATTGCTATAGAAGAATCAACAATCATGTACAGATTGTTGTACTCCCTCTGATTGGGAGATTCCACATCCACGAACTCAACCAACCACACATCCAGTTTCACATGCCATTTTATATAAGGGACTTAACCATCTGTGGATTTTTAGATCCATGGTGTCTCAAAACCAGTCCCCCATGGATTCAGAGGGATGACCATGTGTGTGTGTGTGTGTGTGTATGAGGGAGAGAGAGTGCACATATGTGCAGATTTTATGTTCAATTTTTAATTATTGCTTCAACTCTCATGGCCTCTGTTTTTTAGGTAACCACTCTACTCCTCCATGTAGATCCCCAAAGTGAAGCAATCCTTCAGTCCATTGTGTTTTCTCCCACAAAACTGAGTGATGCAAGAGTAAATGGCACTTGACGTACAGTTTGGTGTTGATACATCATGGTTATCAGTCTCATCTGGAGCCTCAACACCATTTGTCAATCTTGTGTCCTGTTGCAAGGACTAGTCCCCCCAGAGCTATTAAAAACTTACCATCAACCTCAAGTGTCTCTCAGTCTAAGCCTATCTACTCACCGAAATGAATGAATGGAGTATATCAGGCGGGAGCCATGCCATCTGCTGTTCCAGGACCCATCTCCTCCTTAATTTCCGCTTACTTTATTATACAGATTCTCCTCCTTCTTCTGCATCTTAAAGGTTGATGGTACCCAGAGTTTTGTTCTCCTCTCTCTTCTTTCTTCTCAGTTGTCCCTGGAAGGCTTTCCTGGGGAGCCAACTCTGAGATGCAGTTGAGGGTACAGGGGCTTTATTAGGCTGTGTTCTTGGTCTCAACGCTGGTAGAAGGGAAAGGAACAGGAATGGGCACAGAGGACTTTGAAGAATTCCAGAGGAGTCGGGGGGGACAGGCTTTTATATCCTCTGGTCAGTCTGTCATCAGAGGCTGAGGCCAGCTATTCCGGGAGAGAATACGATCTTACGAGAGGTGGATCGCTCCATTGGCAGAAATATCTAAAGAGGCTACAGAGGAGGGTGCCAGCCGCCTTGCTAAAGGTTAGATTTTGAAAGTTTTATTCATGAAGAGAAATCTGAACCATGTGTCACATCATTGTGTCTGCCTCGTATTGCACCCTGACACACACACACACTTACACACACATACACACACTTATACACGCACACACACAAGTTCTTGTGACTTTACTTTCTGTCTCTGCCTCAAATCTGACCCACTCTACCATGCTTTTATTCTCTTGAACCCTGAAGATGGAAAATACAAGATTTAGGGATTTATTTTCCTGTTCCTCTTTCCTTAGGGGAGAGTCATCCACAATAACGAATCCTAAGTTCCGAGAGAAGCAGTGTCTCAATGAGTGATCTGCGAGTGTTTGAGTTCTCATGTTCCAGCTGTCTCTCAAGGCCAGCTCCCTTCCCATATTGACAGGGAAGTTCCCATGTGTTTTCTTCTTTCCGTCACCCAATTCAAGTAGTGGACCCAATGCTGGGAAGGCAAGGAGCTCTGACTCATTCAGATGATAACCAAAGGCTAAGCTAAGCTAGATGCCAGTGGGTCACTGTGCCCTTCAGGTTAGGCAGCATCTGCCCTGAAATTTATCTTGGTTTTTGTTATGTCTATCTGACTTGTGCCAATATAATTAAGCCCTACCGCATTTTACCTACCCCCATGCTTGCTTTCTTCTTTTTATTTAATTTTAATATGCTAGGCTTAAAACAGGAAAGCGCCTGCATTTCTGCTGCAGGTGACAGGATGATTCATTTCCCAGATGCGTTTATACCTCTTTTATCAGAAAGAAAAAGAGATGCAGAAAAATGCTTTGGAATTACTTTTAGACACTCACTTTCTTTTCCACTCCCAGCCTGTAATTGCTCACCAACACCCTTACTTAAAGAGCTATCCTTCATGAGCACAGCCAAGGGGGAGGCAAGAAGAACTCAACTGACTCATCTTGCACAGGATGAGAATGAAGGAGAATGGGGCAAGTGTCTACCTGTGTGCGTGAGCTGAATGTGTGCACAGTGATTGGGGATTTTCAGGGTGGGGAGGCTTGGAAGTGGACTGGTTGCCTTAACAAGCCTTCTCCACCCAAAAGACCATCCATTCTCCTCCTTGAGATTAACTGACCCCTATGGAACCTGGGCAACCACTATCTTCAGAAGCAAGTAACTAATGCCTCAATAATGTTGACTGTAAAAGCAACAAAGCAAAGTGATGTATGGCAGATACAACTTTAACTCATCAACTGATACTTAACTTGCATTCACTTTAAACCTGGCTTTCTCCCAGCTATTGAGGAAAACATTTTTTTTTTCTTAAAGAAAGGATTGATTAGAAGTATCTCATTGCCATTACCTCTGTTATTTAATTCTGAATTCCAGTTCGTTATGTTTCTAGGAATCATAAAATGACTAACGTTAATTAGCAGACTTTAAACTGCATCTTTCACATGTGTTATGCCTTCTTTCTCTCTTGTCAGAGATATGATATTTTGAGAAGTAATCATTAAGCTTCTCAAGTTAGAAAATTTTAAACTAAAGCCACGTTATACGAAAAGAAGGGCCCAAGATCACATTAGTTAGGAAAGGAAAGGGTTAATATAATCTGGGTTAACATAAAAAACCGAGTTTTTTGACTCCAGAGACTAAAATTCATTCATCTAAGAGAATGTGGAGAGTTGAGTTTCTCTAAAATAACATAGAATAAGTCAGACCAGCGATTCACTCATAAGGAAAGCAAAAAAAGTTCTGTTTCTAGGTAAAGAGCTGGAGATAATTCATTTAACAAATATTTATTAGGCCAGTTGGGTGTGTCTAGTTATTTTATCATTGCCCACCAGTCTTGAGCTGACATCTTTGACAGACTTTTTGTAAAGTCAAATCCACAAACCATTTGCTCAGAAATACCCTTGAAGCCTGTAAAAAAAAAAAAAAAAAAGCCTGTTGAGTCTGAACCAATGGGGGTAGTAAGTAGCGAGTATGCACTTCATCCATATTCTAGGGAACATGTATTCTGGATGGTAAAGCTTGAAAAATCCTGGTTTACAAATCTTGACTCAAATTTTCAGATAACTTGAATCGACACTTTCCTTATTCTGAGGGAACAAGCTAAATACTGCCAGAGAAATGAGTATCACTTTCTTTCTCAGTTATTAGCTTTGAAATAACATTTTCCCTCAAGTAATCTTTCTCCTAAGCAATGAAAATGATAGGGACTGATAATTCAGAATCACAGAATCAGGTTGCTAAGTACAGGAATACGTGGCTGTGTTTGCTAGACAAATCTATGAGGGTGGCCCAACTGTGAGATATTTTTTTTTCCTTTGGCAGCAATCCCATCAGTTTGTCTGACTAAAGTTTGTGCTTATGTTTTAATGACTCATCTTCTCCTGCGCTATCCCATCAATTGCTTGGCAGAATTGCTGTTAGTTTGGAACATCGCATGTCAAGGGGCAGGTATTAGATTCTGTGTATGTCTATTTCAAGATGGGCAGATATAAATGTCTAAATTCTTTGCTCTTTTACAGACTTCTCAACATGACCTAATTTTCTCAACATCTTAAATTTAGAATCAGAACCCAGACTTCATATTCTTTAATATCAATTTTAACCTTTAAAACCACCATAGAAATAAGTGGTTCAGGAACAAGTATTGACAGAGATTCAGAGTGACAAAATTCTGTGTACATCAAGAAGGGAAGACAAGGAAAGCCTTTATTGTTAAGCTTGCAGCTCTCTCATCTGTGAATTCTGGGTACCAGGGATCCATTTCCACAGGGTATGGGTCCTTCAAGTTCCATGTAGGGAAAACAAGGTAAGAAGAACTTGGACCAAGAACTCAGTAAGCGGAACTTCCCTGGCAATCCAGTGGTTAAGACTCCACAGTCAGTTCAGGGGGCACGGTTTTGATCCCTGGTCAGAGAACTAAAATCCCGCATACCACATTCCCCACCACCCAGAAAGAACTCACTAAGAATGGAAAAATGCCAGATTCTTCCAGTCAATCTGAGACAGAGCTACCAGACTGTTTAACAATTGTTCGGTAATATAAGTAATCCTAAGGGTCTTTTTTATAATATGAAATGTGGCCTCTTTTCCATGTCAGAGTCCTAGTTAAACATCAACCAGCCTTTTCACTGTTTGAGGTGGGAGGCAAGTTTAGAAGAAAGGACTGGAAAAGGAAATACAAAAGGAGTTTCCCAACCCACAGGTTGCAGAATCTTTTAGGGCAAGGAAAAGGAACACTTTCTAAAGTTCTATGTTAAATGCCAGAAATTTACATTGTATCCTGCTATAGCTAAAAACAAGCATATGTGACCTAAGGCTTCTGAACCTTGCTGTTGACGTTGAAGTCAAGTAATTCTTAGTTGCAGAAGGCTGTTCTGTGTAATGTGGGATGTTAGCATATCTGATCTCCACTCATTAAATCCCAGTGTAACTCTCTCCCTTTGTGACAAGAAAAAAAGTCTCCAGATATTTCCAAATGTCCCCTTCTTTTTGTGGTTCAATCGCTAAGTCATGTCCAAATCGTTGCAACCCCATATCCTTTATCCTTGCAACACATATCCTTTTCCTGTATCTTTTCCTGTGCTACCCACTCTTTCATTGATTTTCAGTCACTCAGTCTTGTCCGACTCTTTGTGGACCCATGGACTACAGCATGCCAGGCTTCCCTGTCCTTCACCATCTCCCAGAGTTTGCTCAAATTCATTTCCATTGAGTCAGTGGTGTCATCCAACCATCTTATCCTCTGTCGCCTGCTTCTCCTGCCTTCAATCTTTTCTATCATCAGCATCTTTTCCAATGAGTTGGCTCTTTGCATCAGAAAGTGAAGTCACTCAGTCGTGTCTGACTCTTTGTGACCCCACGGATGGTAGCCTGCCAGGCTTCTCCATCCATGGGATTTTCCAGGCAAGAATAGTGGAGTCGGTTGCCATTTCCTTCTCCAGAGAACCACTGGGCAAACTGGACCAGGTCTTCCACATGGGTCACCCTCCATGTGTGAGGGGTTATCCAGTCTCTACCCAGGCCACATCCCCCCTACAAGGGGTAACTGCTGTGATTCTTCACTGTCAGTTCATTCTTCAATCCACTGGGGCTTCAGCCAGTGTCCTCTTCACACTGTATTAGAGATGAAAACTCTTTACTAAAAGGTTGATGCAGGGCGCTGTTGCTACATCTCAACACAAAACAGGAAGCAAATTAATACTGAATATTCAATATCAACTTTAAATTAAATGCAATTAAATACATTGGCCAACTCTATGACTCACAAGCTTTCTCCTGCCATGGTTTGAGCTTCTTCTTCTCTTCTGATAGTTCTTCTCTGGCTCACTCTTGTCTCCTGACTCAGTTGGTAAGTTGCTCCCAACTTTGCTTGTTACCACTATATAAAGAGTATGAATTAGTCAATACAGCTCCAGATTGCTTTCAGAGTTGTGCTTGTGTCTTATGGTTATTTTACTTTTCCATTTACTGAACTAAGGTTATCACACTGGGATTCTACACTTTAGAACTTTGAAGTCCCAAATGTTCCCTTATTGGTGCTTCTTTGGGACTAAATTGTATATTTGGAAGATAGTCACAAGAAAGCTTTATCTCAGATTACCTCACAATTCAGTCAAAAAATATATGCATACATATACACATATACATATACATATCAGTGATCAGTGAAAGTCACTCAGTTGTGTCCAATTCTTTGCAACCCCATGGACCATAGCCTGCCAAGCTCTGCTGTCCATGGAATTCTCCAAACCAGAATACTGGAGTGGGTAGCTGTTCTCTTCTGAATGGGATCTTCCCAAACCAGGGATCAAACCCAGGTGTCCCGCATTGCAGGCAGATCCTTTATCATCTGAGCCATCAGGGAAGATACATATATATGTGTGTGTGTATATATATACAAATTATATCACATGTGTTATATATGGGGCTTCTCAGGTGGCTCAGTGGTAAAGAATCTGCCTACCAATGCAGGATCCACAGACAGCACAGTTTTAGTCCCTGGGTCAAGAAGACGCCCTAGGGGAGGAAATGGCAACCCACTCCAGTGTTTTTGCCTGAGTAATCCCATGGAGAGAGGAGCCTGGCGGACTACATTCCATGGGGCCTCAAAGAGTCAGACACAACTGAGCAATTGAGCAGTCACACACCCAAGGTATTTATGAATATGTAAGTACATACACATAATTTTATAGAAGTAATAATATTTTTGCATGTATACTTCATGACAGCCACACCTTTGCTCTTGTGACATGGAACAATCTGTTGTCTGAATGACTTCAAGTCAGAAAAAGTTACACCAATTAATATCCCATATGATATATAGTCCTCATGGAAATAATCCAGAATCCTCGATGTTCAAGAAAAGAACCCAAGTCTTAATGCAGTATCTAACAATGGAGTCAAGGTTGAATCTTAAGAATTGCACCAAGTGGGATCATTTTAGGAAACTTGTTAAGTACTGAAGTTTTTGATGCTTCTCCTCCTATTTGTCTGCTGTGGATCTCCCTCCTTTATCTTTATGTGGGAAGTCAAGCCTGCCTTCCCCTTTTACTCCCAGTGTCTCCATCCTCTCTACCTACAGGATCTTACAAGATTACAGGAAGATTACAAGTAAACTACTGGGTGTTTACCTTTTTTAATATTCTTATTTATTTATTCGACTGCACCAAGTCTTGGTTGTGGTGCACAGGGTTTTCAACCTTCGTTGTGGCAAGCAGATTCTTTTAGTTGGGGCATGTGAAATCTTTTTAGTTGCAGCATGTGGAATCTAATGCCTCTACCAGGGATCAAACCTAGGCCCCCTGCTTTGGGAGCACAGAGTCTTAGCCACTGGACTCCCAGGAAAGTCCTTGGCCATTTGCTTTAAGTCAGAGCTTCTTGTCCTCAAACTTGGGAATGGTAAGTTCAGAAGTCTTCAGTTTCTCCCCATCTGCATGTCCTAGAGCCTCCAAAATTAACTCTTTGAAGAACTTTCTAACCATGTATCTTCTACTGCTCCCATCCCATAATGCACATCACCAAAAATCAGTGAAAGCTTGTCAAGACGAATTCTACATAGTTTATGTAATGAAATCAATAAGTAAACCAACTGAGCCCCACTCATCCTCTGGATATTCTCACAGTTCACCCCTTTCCCATAGAAGGCTTTTTTTGTTGTGGTGCAAATTGCTTCAACAGTTTTTCCCAGACTCCAAAGTTGTCTTCCTTAATCCACCATCCACACGCTGCCAAACAGTGAACAAAAAATAAAAATATATCTTTCCTTTGCTTCAATCCTTCAATGACACATGACTTGATAGGCTTGTTTCTCCCATGGCCACTCATATGCTCTGTGGGCAAGATAGATATAACACACTTCTTTTCCTCGCTTAACCATAGCAGTGCTAAGCTAATGGAAAAGGCCGTGTTACATTGCCTCTAATAGTATAAAAGGGAAAGGAGAAATACTCTTTTAACAAAATGTTTCACACTTTTTCTAAGAGGCAGTCACTCTTAGCCAGATTAAAGATGCTGGAAATGGAGGGAAATTAGTAAACTGGTATTTTCTTTAACTCTTCTCCTTGCAGAGATTCATAGCTACAGGGTGTGGAACATCTCAGGTCAGAGCAAGGGTAGAAATGGTGAGGAGAGGAGCCCATAGAAGAGAAGGACCCTTTTGAAGGCGTTACTGGAAGGTAGAAAATTAGGGCCTGCTTCAGGATCCAGGCAGTGTATGAGGATGTCAAGAAGATCCCTGAGATATTCTTGACTCCCCTGCTACAGAACATTCAATCTAGTCCACTGCTGACAATCCATACTCTGTGGTCAATGGTAGTCTGAGTGTGAAAGACCCACAGAGTGTCTTTGGAGGGGGAGGGAATGCTGAGATGTGTAATTCTACACTGTCAAGGATAAAGAACAGGGGTGACACAGTTTTGAAAATATTCAAGAATCCTAAGATGTATTTGAAAAGCTTTACAGGGACTTCTCTTGGCGCCCAGTGGTTAAGACTTCACCTTCCAGGGCAGGGGCTGCAGAGTTTGATGATCAGCTGGGGAGTTAGATTCCACATGCCCTGCAGCCAAAAAATCAAACCATTAAACAGAAGCAATAATGTGACGAAGTCATCAAAGATTTTTTAAATGGTCATAGTCTTTACCTCTGACTCCTGCTGCTTAACACTTTTGTGACTGTCAATATACCCTGAACTCCCTCATTCCAGGCCATTATCTGTGCTTTTGCTTGTGTATCCACTTGTACAAAATGTGCTGCGTTTCACTACTCTCATCTGTACTGCTAAACCCTACTCATCTCTTAAGACTCTGCTGACATGAAGTTATGTCACATCTTGTCTCAGGTTCAATTCAGTATTCTACATTATTCATACCTCAATAAAGACACACATTGCAATATAATTGCAAGTGGATATATTTATCCCATCCACTAAGTTACACAAGTAGATCAAATAACTGAATACTATTCATTTTTCAGCCATCTCCTCCTGGCCTGTGTGCTCAGGTGTGACCCACTCTTTGGGACCCCTTGGACTATAGCCCTCAGGGTCCTTTGTCCATTGAATTTTCCAGGCAAGAATACTGGAGTGGGTTGCCATGTCCTCCTCCAGGGCATCTTCCTGACCCAGGGATCAAATCTGCATAAGCAGGCAGATCCTTTACTGCTGAGCAACCTGGGAAGGCTCTACCTTCTCCAAGACCCACTAGTTATTCAGTATTTATTGAAAAAAAAAATACTCCTAATATGCATTTTTGGTTGTTTTCCTTAATATAAATAAATGATAGTTTCTTTTCTTTATCAGCTAAGTTTGACTTTTTGGTGTCATAGCAGCAGAAGCTTTTCTGGTACCCCTAAAGTGTCACCATGATACAGATTCATTGTTGGAAAGCAGAGTTCGGGAAACTTCAAGTGTCCTTCAAGAGACATTGACTCTCTAACTGGAGCCAGGTCATCCTGAGACACTCATGATCCCCTGGAACATCTGCCAAAAGTACACCTGAAACTGGATTTTTGCCACAAATGCATCATGTGGTTTCTTGGGCATGATTTAAATCTTTGATATACTAAGGGTGAGTCAAGTGTAAATAACATTACGAAATGTGGATGACTTCAAGGAAGCATTTGTTACCAATGTCTTTGTTCTGACAAGCTACAAACCTCAGCAGAACTAAGTTATTTATGTGAAAACTATAACTTCTAGTCCATAGTAACAGTGAACTTTTTTCTGTTTCTTTGTAAAAGAAATTTATTTGTAAACTTTCTAATAACTTAGCCCTGACACTACTTTTTTCCCTAATTTATATCATGAACCCTTGAAGGGCAGTTATCAAATTCCACTTAAATATTTAAATATGGGATATATTGGATTATGTTTTTTATACACTGGTGAATATCAGCTATTATATTAAAGTTGATTCAGTCCTATTCATCAGCTGCCTTATTGTGGGTTGAAAGTTTTTGTGGAAGAGATCATGAATCCACGAACAGAGCAAGCAATCCATATAATCCACCCTCATGTCATTTGAAAATTTATAACTTAATAAATAGAAACCTAGTTTAAAACATTGGAAGGGAGGTCAAAATGAGAATTTCCCAAGTGAAATTCAGTCATGACATTAGGGCTTCCCAGGTGGGGCTAGTAAAGAATCTGCCTGCCAATGCAGGAGACTCAAGATATGTGAGTTTGATACCTGGGTCAGGAAGATCTCCTGGACTAGTAAGTGACAACCCACTCCAGTATTCTTGCATGAAAAATTCCATGGACAGGGGAACCTGGCAGGCTACCAACCATGGGGCCGCAAAGAGTCAGACACAACTGAGCAACTCAGCACACACATTAGGGCAAAAGGAAAAACAAAGTTGATCACCTACTTACTCTGCCTTGATTCTCAAATACCAACTTTGAGGGTTTTTTGAAAGGCCTTGACAACATTACAACTTGCATGTTTACAACATTATAATTTGCACGACTCACGTGTTTATGCAAGCTCTCTCGTACTATGTAATAGGTAGCTTCCCAGAAGCTGAGAACACAACAGTGAACAAAACAGACAGGTACCCATGGAGTCTGAATTCTATTATGGAGTATCAGAGAACTAAATAAAGACTTCTGGCAAGTGCATTTAAGAAAACAAACACAGTGATACATAGAGTATTACTTAGAGCAGAAAGAAAGGACTGCACATCAAACTAGATTCTGAAAAGGCCAAGAAGGTGACTTCTGAGCTCAGATCTGAAAACTATACAAGCAACAGCTGCTAAAATGCATTTGAGGAACAGGAAACAGCAAACACAAATGGACTAAAGAAGAGTTAAACTTAGCAGAAATAAATTCACTGAGAGTGAACCTTAGTGATCAGGAACAGATGGGCATTGGCCAGGGCACACAGGGATTTATGAATTAAAAAAGGAAACTGGATTTTATGAAAAGGCAAGAAGCTATTGGCAAGTTTTAAACCATAGAATGGCATACTCTTACTAAGTATTTTTGAAAGATTGCTGTTCTGCTAATGTTAAGCTCCAAACAGAACATCCATAGCAATAACATTTTACTTAATTACTTGCTTCTGGCTGACTAATTTGCTAATCCATAGCACATTAAGGGCAATTAGCAGCTTTAATTGTGGCTTAGCTTTTAAAGGCTATTTTGTTTCTTATTTTTATTTTTAGTCATCATCATAATCATTAGTGCCATGTATAATTATTAGGGAATTCCTTCCATGTTGCCAAAAACTCATTTCTAAATAACTCTAGCTTTACTGTACTTTTGTTCCCCAAATATTTGCCTTAATATCCTTGATATTATAATTCTATATATAACAGTTTCCCTTTTTGCCTATCAATGGATGTTAATTTTTTTATACAAACACAAACCTGTTTTCGAGCTAATGTAAATTATTTGCAGTTTTACAAAATCCTTTAATAGTGATTGACCACTGGAAATACAGAGATAATCTTTGAAATCTCCAAAGCTCATACTGAGCAATAAATTTGATTCAATGAAAAATAATTGACAGAGCAATAGGTGATATACTTACATGAAGAAATATTAAGAATATTTTTAGAAGAAATACCTGTCAAGTTCTGAAGTAAAAGCTTTTGCTCTTTCTCTGCATTTGCTTGTTTTTAGTTTAAAAAATATTTCATATTTGTTATTAGAAGTAAGGAAAAACTAGAAAATGATCCAGGTAAGGAAGGAAAAAAATAATACTAGTACATCAAGTATACTATCTTAAAACCTCAGCCACCTAGATCACTATTTTCTATAATAGAAAAGAAAATATCAAGAGAAATCAAAGAGAAAAAGATCCCAGGTTATTTGTTTTGATTAATGAGTGGCATATTAATCTGCATTCTCCAAAGAAACAGAACCAATAAGAATTGTGAGAATTCAGGCTGACAAGTCCCAGAATCTGCAGTTGGTAAGCTGAAAATGTTTAGTTCAAATCTAAGGATAGGAAAACCAGACGTGTCAGATAAGGATTCTTTCTTACTTGAGGGAAGGTTAGCCCTTTAATTTTATTCAGGTCTTTACCTGAAATGTTAAGCTCATCCCAAAACACACTTGCTGAAACACCCAGATTAATGTTTCATCAGATATCTGGGCATTTTGTGATCCAGTTCAGTTAACACATAAAATTATCCATCACAGGTGACTTTTAAAGCTTAGGCCAGGATTCAAGTATCTATTCATCCTACCAATATTTATGGGTACCCTGATAAGCATCAGGTCTACCCTAGATTCTAGGGATTCAATGAGAAAAACAAAATGATCTTTGACTTCAGTGGCCCTTGGGAAATAGGAAAATGCAAATTCAGTGAGATAGTTGCCAAAGGGATGGGGTTGGAAAGAGAGGGTGGGGTCAACAAGTACTAAACGGGTGTTCAAGAGATTTAACTTTAAAATTTAGGGATTGGGATGAATTGGGAGATTGGGATTGGCATATATTGGCTACTGATACTATGTCTAAAATAGATAACCATTGAGAACTGACTGTTAGCACGGGGAACTCTAATCACTGCTCTGTGGTGACTGAATGGGATGGAAACTCAAAAAAGAGGGGATATATGTGTACATACTGCTCATTCACTTTGCCATATAGTAGAAATTAACACAACATTGTAGCACTACTATACGATAATCAAATTTTTTTTTTTAAAAAAGAAACAAGACCATGTTGGGGACAATATTCTTAGATAAAGAAAATAAAGTAAAATTTAGAGAATAGTAATGAGATTACTTGCAAAAAGGGCATAAGGATCCCAGAAAGAGGGAATGTCCTGTCTAAAGAAATATATAGGATCAGAAAGGACACTGTGGGGAGTGCAAGTGGGCTGGGGAACCAAAAGGAGACTCTTGCTGTTGTATTCAGTTGCTAAGTCATGTCCAACTCTTTGCAACCCCATGGAGTGTAGCCCACCAGGCTCCTCTCTCCATGGGAATTCCCAGGGAAGAATACTGGTGTGGATGGTCATTTCCGTCTCCAGGACATCTTCCAGAGCCAGAGATCAAACTCATCTCTCCTGCATTGGCATGCAGATTCTTTACTGCTGAGTCACCAGGGAAGCCCCAAGAGAAGACCTAGTGATTGGGAAAAGCCCAGGTGACCATGGGAGGTTATGTCATAAAAGACTGTGTGCTGTGAGCATTGCTCTTTGATTGTTACTGCAAGCCAACAGAATTTTCTCTAGATGAAAGGCAACTCCCCAGCACACAAAGAATCTTATTCCATTTTACCTAATTTTTGCTTGAGTTTTGCCAAAACCTTTTTTTTTTTTTGCTGCCGCCAATGATAGCTCAGTTGGTAAAGAATCCGCCTGCAATGCAGGAGACCCTGGTTCAATTCCTGGGTTGGGAAGATCCACTGAAAAAAGAATAGGCTACCAATTCCAATATTCTTGGGCTTCCTTTGTGGCTCAGCTAGTAAAGAATCTGCCTGCAATGTGGCAGACCTAGCTTCAATCCCTGGGTTGGGAAGATTCCCTGGAGAAGGGAAATGTTACCCACTCCAGTATCCTGTCCTCGAGAATTCCAGTTGCAGAGTCCTACAGGATTGGCGACTTTCACCTTCAATGATTAACATTTTTTCTGTCTTTAAATGACTTGTTATGTCAAACACTGAGCCTTCAAATTCACATCATCCCTCCTTTATACATCTATTAAAGAATCACCATTCATGTCAAGCACAGGTAGATTACAGCAGACAGAATATACGTGGCCTTTTCCTTGGGAGGCTGAAAGTCTCCTAGAGAGAAAAGAAAATAGAGGATCACAAACTAAAATATATAACTTTTAATGTGATTTCTGCAATGAGTGCAAAGTACAGCTATGACTGGTTTTTAAGGCTAAAGTCAAAATCAGCCCAGACAAAAGAACCCCAGAGCGACCTAGGGAAATCTTAGGCTATTTTATCTTACCAAACCAGTGATACAATCACTAAGGTCCAAACCAACTCAGAGGCCTGCTTTAAAGTTCACAGAAACCCATGGTCTTGTCCAGGCATAGACCTATTATTTTAACTGTCATCTCCAACTGGAAACAAGAAATAAAACTTAAGTTCCTTCTTGACTTCATGATCTGACTCATTCATTAATTGCTCCTATTGGTTACCATTAATTGAACCACTCCCTTTGCTGCATTTTGTTTATTTGACTTAATAATTATATCTGAGCCTCTACTGTCAAAATCCAAGCAGTGGCATAAGAGAGAAGAATAAGGTTTGTAACAGCATTCTGCCTCTAAGCTATTATCAAGATTTTTATAGCATCTTCTTAGAACTAAATGGGAAACATAAATTCTATAACTGAAATGAGATGAACTCATTTGCTTATCTGAAGACCAAGCCATTTTTCTTCATGCCAACTCCACCCAGAGGCTCCCAACACCCCACCACTCAAACAGAAAGTAGCAGGTATGCACCTCCTGTCTTCCATGAATTACAACCAAGATGGTATTAAAGTGGAAAGGGTGAAGATAAGTAAAAGAAACCTAGAAGCCAGAAGCTGGTTCACATCCACCAACCCCTGGTCCAATTCTCCTAGTTAGCCCTAGCATTAAAAATATTTGCAAGCTGCAGTAATTATAGCCCAAACAATTTATTGAGGCCTTTTCTTATTTGCGTTACATATACAGTCAGATCTGCCCACAGAATTTTTCTCTTAGTTGTCTTGCCATTCTTGTATCCTAGCCATTACCATGTACCATCCTGCATTAATCCCACACACGCTTCAAGCTGCCTGGTCCTCAGTCCTCCCTGCTTTAGAAAACCTCCACAGCATCCATGCTCCTGGGTGATGTGACTAAGACTCTTTACAACTCCTGGTGAGCTAGGATCTTCTGTATCATTACCATAGCAAGAACAAACAAAGGTTGAAAAGGAGACTAATGTTTGGGGGTGAATGCTTTTAACAGAGAAAAAGCTTTCACACTGTGAATTACAGTAGATAAAACATTGAATACCTGAGTTTTGGCTTCCATTTTGCATTTAAATATCACTTATTTTAAGAATACCTAGACATTTAAACTATTCTAGAAATTGAAGTTTTTAATTCTAAAATGAGAAAACTCAAATACAGCTAGCAGTTAAATTTAATTAACTGTGTTTAATAGGAGTTTTTGGACTCAGAATGAACACATATTAATCCATTCATCTATTTAACCATCCAAGTATTAACTCATTCAAAAAATATATATTTAGAATCAACTGTACGACTCTATTCTAATCAGAGTCTCAAACATGCTTGGAAAAAGTGGTTTTTATTTTCACATCAGATTGGATATATAAGCCATAGAAAAGATTACATAAATTTAGATGCTCAGGAATAGAAAAAATACTATCTATTTCTGGAATCAAACAGCAGAGTTTTATGGCTTTATAATCCCATTCATTCATTCAATAAATGTGTGTCAAAATCCTGCTATCTATATTGGATGAGGCCCAATTCCTACAGAAAGGACTAATTATTTGAATAGATTATTTTAGTAATTGGCCTCCTTGGTGGCTCAGCTGGTAAAGAATCTGCCTACAATTGGGAGACCTGGGTTCGATCCCTGGGTTGAGAAGATCCCCTGGAGAAGGGAACGGCTACCCACTATAGTATTCTGGCTTGCAGAATTCCAGGACTAGACCGTCCATGGAGTCACAAAGAGTAGATCATGACTAAGCAACTTTCACTTTCAGTAAGTACAAAAGTTTAGCATCGTTGCTCACAAGATGTCAATGGGTGGACACAATAGATTGGTCAATTGGTCACTTTGCGAAGAAGTGGGAACACTGTCTCTAGGCAGTTGGGACTTGCTGAAGACTTTTATGGAGAAGAAGGGTCTAGTTGGGGTATACAGATCTTCTGAAGCAAGTATGAAGAATGAGATAGAGAACTGGATTTTATTTTGTGTGGGGCGGGGGTTAAGGGGGGAGAAGCCAAGGAGACTTCTTCAGTGGGCCATGTGAGAGATGACAGTCTCAGCCATGTACCTGCTGAGGCTATGAGATGACAAGGAAGTAACCCAAAGGAAAGAGAGTGTATGTCTCCATCAACATGTAGATTAAAAGCCTAAATACAACTTAACTATGTAAATTTAGGTGTTACCATGATACAGGCAAACATAAGTTTGTTAAGGGTCAGAGGTACTAGGCAGTAAAACCCAGTATTTCCATAGTATTTGCTATGTGTCTAAATGCTATGCACAGTTTAATTTTCTGAGATTAAATTTACAGGTTAAATCATTTCAATAATCCTAGTAAGAAGCTACAATTTCTTCCCCACTGAGAGGTTAAAGAAAATATTTCAAATCTCTGAGCTACTAAGAATAACTGCTAGATTTAAAATCCAGGTATGCCAACACTCTTGGATTTAACCATAAATGGCATTATTGTTAGTATCATTGAATCTTTACTATAGTAATTCCTGACTGCAATACGTGACATCCAATGGCACAGAAGAATCATGCTGGTGTTTGGGAATTCTCCTTCTTTATTCCATAATCTCATCCTCTGTAAGTTCCTTTTAATTTTGATTGTTTCTACTTTTACAGTGGTTCTCCTCATCATTTAGATAGTATGATTTTAATACTCCTTAATAAAAACAACACCCATTTTGGCCTCACTGTAATAGATGGTCATTTAAATAAAATGTACTGAACTCTCATTCTCCATTGCTAGTGTCAGTGTTTGATAGTGATATGATTGCTCTTAGTTTTTATATGGACACTTTCAGTTCAGTTCAGTCACTCAGTCGTGTCTGACTCTTTGCGACCCCATGAACCGCAGCACACCAGGCCTCCCTGTTCATTACCAGCTCCCGGAGTCCACCCAAACCCATGTCCATTGAGTCAGTGATGCCATCCAACCATCTCATCCTCTGTGGTCCCCTTCTCCTCCTGCCCTCAATCTTTCCCAGCATCAGGGTCTTTTCAAATGAGTCAGCTCTTCGCATCAAGTGGCCAAAGTATTGGAGTTTCAGCTTCAGCATCAGTCCTTTCAATGAACACCCAGGACTGACACTTTATGACATTACTAATATACGTAAGTCCCTATTTCTTATTCTATAGGATTTTTATGGTATAGACCCATTCACATTTCTTATGGTATAGACCTATCCACATTTCTTAAGATGAAGTTTTCACTACCCTTACCCTCTCTTACTTCCCTTGCTCTTTCATCTCCCACCTTGGCAGTTAAATTTTTCCTTTTTATATAATTAACTGTATCATCTTTTACACTTTATTCTGCATTCACAACCAAATTGGTCATGATTTGTCTGTAGACTGGCTCTAGATATTTAGGGCATTAGTTAGTTAGTTAAGTCGCTCAGTCGTGTCCAACTCTTTGCGACCCCGTGGACTGTAGCCCACCAGGCTCCTCCCTCCGTGGGATTCTCCAGGCAAGAATACTGGAGTGGGTTGCCATTTCCTTCTCCAGGGGATCTTCCCGACCCAGGGATCGAACCCAGGTCTCCCGCGTTGCAGGCAGACGCTGTAACCTCTGAGCCATAAGTAGCTATATTATTATGATGGTGCAGGTAATGTCATTGCCTCAAATACTGCATTAGAATTACATTCTTTTCTCAGAAATTTAATGTTGGGACCTTTTTCAAAGCTGGAAGAAATGATCCTCATATAGAGGTCAAGTTGATTTTATTTTACTATTCCAAATCATACCACATTTTAATTTGCTTCTATGTAAAATTCCATTGGACTGCAAGATCAAGTCAGTCAATCTTGGTTAATTCATGTTGATGTTTGGTAGAAATCAACACAATACTGTAAAGCAATTATCCTTCAATTAAAAATAAATTTAGGAAAAAAACGGTCAATCCTTAAGAAAATCAACCCTAAATATTCATTGGAAGAATTGATGCTGAAGCTAAAGCTCCAATGCTTTGGCCACCTGATGCAAAGAGCTTACTCATTGGAAAAGACTTTGATCCTGGGAAAGATTAAAGGCAGGAGGAGAAGGGGACAGCAGAGGATGAGAGGTTTAGATAGTATCACTGGCTGATTCAATGGATGTGAGTCTGAGGTAACTCTGGGAGATAGTGAAGGAGAGAGGAACCTGGCATGCTATAGTCCATGGGATCACAAAGACATGATTTAGGGATTGGACAACATGTAAAACTATGGCTTTTTGAACAGTTTAGTTTTATCACTTCTAATTGCCTCTTTATTTGCTTTCTTTCCCTTTTCCTTCCTTCTTTTTTTTTTTTTAATTTTTATTTATTTATTTATTTTTTGTCATACATTGATATGAATCAGCCATAGATTTACACGTATTCCCCATCCCGATCCCCCCTCCCACCTCCCTCTCCACCCGATTCCTCTGGGTCTTCCCAGTGCACCAGGCCCGAGCACTTGTCTCATGCATCCCACCTGGGCTGGTGATCTGTTTCACCATAAATAGTATACATGCTGTTCTTTTGAAATATCCCACCCTCACATTCTCCCACAGAGTTCAAAAGTCTGTTCTGTATTTCTGTGTCTCTTTTTCCGTTTTGCATATAGGGTTATCGTTACCATCTTTCTAAATTCCATATATATGTGTTAGTATGCTGTAATGTTCTTTATCTTTCTGGCTTACTTCACTCTGTATAAGGGGCTCCAGTTTCATCCATCTCATTAGGACTGATTCAAATGAATTCTTTTTAACGGCTGAGTAATATTCCATGGTGTATATGTACCACAGCTTCCTTATCCATTCATCTGCTGATGGGCATCTAGGTTGCTTCCATGTCCTGGCTATTATAAACAGTCCTTCCTTCTTTTGTTCCTCTCTTTTCTCCCTCCCTCCCTTCCTTCCTCTTCCCCTGCCCTTTCTCTTCAAACTATGTGCCTTGATACCATCCTATGCTCTTTCAAACCTCTCATTCAGAGGAACAGCAGTTGCTTTGTGATCTTCCCTCGCAATCTGAGTTTCCTTCTCACTCTTTTGCCGTGGACACTAGGATCCCGGTGGCTCCAAGATGATCGAAGCATGAGACGGAAGGAGGTACGCTGGTCCTCCATCAGCATCTGTCTGTGTTGTCATCAGCTGAGAAAGCGTGACCCTACTGGTCCTCTTCCACGCTTTTCATCAGTTCATCTCCCATCTTGGATTTGGACAACATTCAGCCCTTCTCCTGCCTCACTCTACGGTTGGGAAAACAGCAGTGCTGTAGAGATCTGTCTTTTTTTTTTTTTTTTATTATAGCTGTTTTGTTTTATTTATTTATTTATTTATTTTTAATTAATTAATTTATTTATTTATTAGTTGGAGGCTAATTACTTCACAACATTTCAGTGGGTTTTGTCATATGAATCAGCCATAGAGTTACACGCATTCCCCATCCCGATCCCCCCTCCCACCTCCCTCTCCACCCGATTCCTCTGGGACTTCCCAGTGCACCAGGTCCAAGCACTTGTCTCATGCATCCCACCTGGGCTGGTGAACTGTTTCACCATAGATAGTATACATGCTGTTCTTTTGAAACATCCCACCCTCACCTTCTCCCACAGAGTTCAAAAGTCTGTTCTGTATTTCTGTGTCTCTTTTTCTGTTTTGCATATAGGGTTATCATTACCATCTTTCTAAATTCCATATATATGTGTTAGTATGCTGTAATGTTCTTTATCTTTCTGGCTTACTTCACTCTGTATAATGGGCTCCAGTTTCATCCATCTCATTAAGACTGGTTCAATTGAATTCTTTTTAACGGCTGAGTAATATTCCATGGTGTATATGTACCACAGCTTCCTTATCCATTCATCTGCTGATGGGCATCTAGGTTGCTTCCATGTCCTGGCTATTATAAACAGTGCTTCGATGAACATTGGGGTGCACGTGTCTCTTTCAGATCTGGTTTCCTCAGTGTGTATGCCCAGAAGTGGGATTGCTGGGTCATATGGCAGTTCTATTTCCAATTTTTTAAGAAATCTCCACACTGTTTTCCATAGTGGCTGTACTAGTTTGCATTCCCACCAACAGTGTAAGAGGGTTCCCTTTTCTCCACACCCTCTCCAGCATTTATTGCTTGTAGACTTTTGGATAGCAGCCATCCTGACTGGCGTGTAATGGTACCTCATTGTGGTTTTGATTTGCATTTCTCTGATAATGAGTGATGTTGAGCATCTTTTCATGTGTTTGTTAGCCATCTGTATGTCTTCTTTGGAGAAATGTCTGTTTAGTTCTTTGGCCCATTTTTTGATTGGGTCATTTATTTTTCTGGAATTGAGCTGCAGGAGTTGCTTGTATATTTTTGAGATTAATCCTTTGTCTGTTTCTTCATTTGCTATTATTTTCTCCCAATCTGAGGGCTGTCTTTTCACCTTACTTATAGTTTCCTTTGTAGTGCAAAAGCTTTTAAGTTTCATTAGGTCCCATTTGATAAATAACAGTAAGATCCTCTATGACCCACCTCCCAGAATATTGGAGATCTGTCTTGAAATAACTACACACCTCCATCCGACTCTTCTATGCCTTGGTCAGGCTTGAGGATTTCCATGAAGCTTGATAGATTCTAAGAGATTTAAGTAGAAATGATATAATACCCTTTTCTGTTTTTGAGCTCCCCAAACTCTATGGGAAATCTATCCTAATGTCTGCCTCTCGTTGCCACTTAGGAATTTGACTTCACAGGAAAGTAGAGATCAGGGATCAATATGAGAGATTTACTATCCTGCCATTTTTTTTTTTTTTTTCTGAATGATAACCCTTTTTCCCTAGCCCAAACCATTTTTATCTCCATTACAGTTAGAAAGACCCATTCTCAATGATTCTTCCTAGTCTTTCAGGCCAGCATTTCAATAAATACCTTATTTTATTTCCCTTTGTGTTTTCCTTTTAGTCCTATCCTGTGTGTAGAATATTCTTTAGGCCAAACTCCTCTGAAAACTGATTCTTCAAATAGATTCCTGCTTATCCATATGCCACACTCCAGGGATGTCTGAATTTCAGTTCAAACTCAAGCTGGATAATGGTTATATGGACTACTCTTTACCTTGCTATTTTACTGCATACTAGACCTACACATTTCCTAAAGCAAAACTGGGTGATCAAAAATATTTTCAAAATTGTATATGATGTGAACTGATATATCTTAAAGGCTCAGCTGCAGAAATAAAATTATTTTGAATTTCAGCCTCATCTCAAGATATTTGAAGGCAAAAAAGTTAAAGGCACTCATGTCTATTAAAACTAACTTCAGATCTCCCACAAATTCTGGGGCATTTATCTGAAGTCCCGTTGGGTTTAAGCCATGATTTTTACTTCAGATTTATAGTGATATGCTAAAGAAAAAAGCTCCTAAAATATTCTAAGGAGTCAGCATTCTGCCACCAAGGAAGTTGGTTCCCATGAGTTGCGAACTTCTGTTCTCTAATGGCCCTTAAAGGCCATTCAAATTAATGTTCAACCCTCAGGGGGCCTGCATTTATCAGATATTTTCCCCATTTGTTTTCTCCTCTCATTGAAAGAGCATTTAAATGGGTTAAATATGAGTTGTGGTTATGTTTAAATTGATTTCTAACAGTTCTCATTAAAGTTTAAAAAAATCTTCTAGAAATAAGAAAGTACCTATTAGCAGGTATTTCATAAATTTTTAAAGTGAAGACAGATGAATCTTTGAAGCACCTCAGCTTTATGCTTAAAAATATCAAGAACATATTTTATTATGGTTATGTGCTGCCATACAGCTTCCCTGGTGGCTCAGATGGTAAAGCGTCTGCCTGCAATGTGGAGGACCCAGGTTCGATCCCTGGGTCGGGAAGATCCCCTGGAGAAGGAAGTGGCGACCCACTCCAGTATTCTTGCCTGGAAAATTCCATGGACGGAGGAGCCTGCTGGGCTACACAGTCCATGGAGTTGCAAAGAGTCAGACACGACTGAGTGACTTCACATACATGATGCCATACAATAACTTTTTCATAATAAATCCTTAAGAAATCCTGAGGGATTTTAAAATGAAAGATTCTTACAATTTGGAATCATTAAGATCTAAATACAGGAAGTTTACTGACTACATAGGGTGTTCCAGTTGGTCCAGTCACAAAAAATCTGCCTGCTAATGCAAGAAACTCAAGAGACACAGGTTTGATCTCTAGGTCTGGGAGACTCCCTGGAGAAAGAAAAAGCAACGCACTCCAGTATTCCTTTCTGGGAAATTCTATAGACAGAAGATCCTGGTGGGCTGCAGTCCATGGGGTCACAAAGGGTCTGCCACAACTGAGCACTCACACACGCACTGGCTACATACTCTTGCAAGCCCTCTAATGTTTTTGGTTTTGACTGATAATCTGATCTGATACCACTTTGTTTCAAGCTTCATGGGTTCATTGACTACTAATCAGGTTTAATAAATGTAATTTCACTTGAAAATATTGAGTACCATAAAATTATTACCTTGATGATTTTTAACTTAGTGTATCTATAAAAATTTCTGATAGTTTTTATACAACCCATGTTCATTGAGCAAAACTGTTTTCTGAATACAATATACCACATTCCATTTACTTATTATATTTTGAGAGATTTTCCCATTTCAGCTATAATTCAGAATGAAAAATTAACTAAACAATGAGCAAAGTTTCTTAGTATGACATACAAAATAGAAGCTTGCAAATACTTGTTCATTTTCTTAACGATCACTTATTCTCTAAAAGTGACAATAAAATTTAAAGCGTAAAAAGTCAGATCTATTTTTATAAATATACGTTTGAAAACTAGATAGCCTACAGAGAAAACGATCCTGACTTAAATGAAAATTTAGAGACTCAACAGCCTTAGTGCTTAATGTCACCCACAGGAATTTCAAACAAAAGTTCTCAAAACTTTTCATAGTTTATTTAAGAATCAGATTAATTACCACACCGAGAACAATAGAAATGAAGCTCAGAGCTTATAGATGTCATGACATAAAAATAGTTCCTAAAAAAATACACTTGTAATACATTTTGGAGAAGATAAGACTAACTTACTATAATGTTCCAAAATAAAATTTTAGAAAGTTAACATCTAGGAAAATTAACGGTTCCAGAAACAAGTTTGTTGTATTGAGAGGTTTTTATGAAGGCTAATTTTATGTCTCAATTTGACTGGGCCATGGGATGCCCAGATATTTGATCAAACATTTCTCTGAGTGTGTCTATGAAGGTGTTTCTGGATGAAATTAGTATCTGAATATGTAGACTGAGTAAAGCAGATTGCCCTCACCAAGAGGGTGGGTCTCATTCAATCTATTAAAGTCCTGAACCAAACAAAAAGTCTGATCCCCCACCGTGGTTAAGTGGGCTTCCCAGGTGGTACAGTGGTAAAGAATCCACCGTCCAAGGCAGGAGATGCAGAAGACGCTGGTTTGATCCCTGGGTTGGGAAGATCCTATGGAGGGAAGCCTGGCATCCCACTCCAGTATTCTTACCTGGAAAATTTCATGGACAGAGGAGCCTGGCAGTCTAGAGTTCAAGGAGTCACAAAGAGTCAGACATGATTGAGTTTACACACAGACACACACACACACACACACACACACACACACTCTTAAAAGAGAATTCCTCATACCTGACAAATCATTTCCAACTAAAGCATCAGCTTTCTCCTGTTTAATGCTCCCTCCTCTATAGGAAAGCACTGCTTTCATTAATAATTATGGAATTAAACTAATAAAAAAATATTCAGAGAAGCAGTGGAGACAGTAAAATATTTCTTTTATTGAAATTTGCATAAATAATTATGTTGCTAAAAGTAAAATAAAACAAAATAAGTGATTTTTTCAGTATAAAAGCACAATTATTTATTCAGTAGTTTTCATGTCTAACTAGCCGTTTGAACACTGATCTTCAGGGGACATTCTATGTAAGCTATATAAATAATTGTTCATTAACTTTGTTAGTTACTATTTGTGAAATATAAGCTAATTACAGTAGAAGCATATGCTAAACTTCTGCTAATATAAGAGAAGGAAATGGCAACCCACTCCAGTGTTCTTGCCTGGAGAATCCAAGGGACGGAGGAGCCTGGTGGGCTGCCGTCTAAGGGGTCGCACAGAGTCGGACACGACTGAAGTGACTTAGCAGCAGCGGCAGCAATATAAGCAAAAACGTACAATTTAGGCAGTTACTGAATCATAGTGCTCTTGTAACATTATTTGTCTTTAGGAACAAAAGAATATAACTATTAAAGAAAAAGTGTAAATTTTTAATTATATGTATATTTATTGAAATATAGTTGACTTATAACATTGTGTTAGTTTCAGGGGTACAGCAAAGTGATTCAGTTATACATGTATATGTATATATTTATATTTTTATTCTTTCTCATTGTAGGTTATTAGAAGGTTAAGTTTATTTTTACATATGTAAAAGTCATATAAATTTTATTTCTATGAATGCAATGTATTATTTACATTCATTAAAATATGTGCTACTTAAAATTCTCCCTTATTAAACCAAATACTGTACAAATTATGTGTACTTACAGTCCAGACTGTTTTACTGTTTTACCTTCCAAACACGGTATAAATTCCATTTGCCATATGACCTTGAACGACAAACTCAAATAACTCTATTTCTATTTCTGTATTTTTACAGTTACCATGCAAATTATTTATTTTGATCAACTAACTGTTTTAATGCAGGACTAGGTAGTACCATAGGGCTGGAGGCACAAACTGTGCTCAAAATAAACTCCAATTAAAATGAACCACTGTAAACTTTTTCTCCCTTTTTCTCCAGAGAGTCATCTATAGCTGTGTCTACATGTGTTGGGAGCTGTATAATCGGAGGTTCTCTGAATTAACTTCCATATAAAATACAGTGTTTTTTAAAAGTAACAATGGCTAATTTGAAGTTTACATGTATACTGCTAATATTCAAAAATAACTACAAGGATGAATTAGAACTTAGACTGATAAAATATATTTTTCAGGAAATAGGTAGTTTATCACTGACATTGACCAGCCCCTATCATCTCAAACACATGGTGATAATAAAAAGCAGGTCAATTATTGGAGTAAGTTATTGTATGTAAGTTGGCTACAGTAATACACACCACTTCCTTATTGCTGACTTTGGTCATCTCTGCCACCGCACCCTAGACATACCAGGAGTTGTAGTGAATGTAACTTACTTTCAAACACTTCAGCAGAGGCAGTGGTATCTTGGTGTTTGTTTAAATCTGTATCCCCATAATGAATAGTAAATATTTTATTTTCCTGAATAAAGCGTGCACAGTCCACAAGAAGGGGATTACACAGACTCTAATCAGAAGCCACATTCCAGAGATAGCCAGAAGAGCATGTCAATCAGCTTTATTTCCACTCCCATCAGAAGGCTGTTAATTTAGCAGAATGGGTTTCAGGAATGTTCTTCCATTGGTGAAAGGAGTCATGTTTAAGGTGCAATCATGACCAGCAACTACACCCTTGCATAACCTCGATCTCAAAATCCAGCAAGACCAGGAGACTAAGCTTTCCAAAAGGCTCTAGGCTTAAGGGCAATTTCAGAGTGTAGCCCTGTGTCTGATTGTTTTCATAGGATTGTGTCACCTGAGCTGACGGAGTAGCTGACACCCATCCTTGAATAACTTTTCATCTCACCTTTCTCATCTCACTCTCGCCAACCTTTCCTACAAGATGCTCTTCAGAGCTGAGCCTTCAGGGAGCTTGTGAAACTGATTGCAAATCAATGACCACACTTGGGTCCACTTGTTAATTGCTATTTGCAAGTGTGGCAAATTCCAAAGACTTGTTTAACAGGTCACCTAGCAGCAAGGTGTGAAGAAAGTTGAGCACGGAAGAATTGATGCTTTTGAACTGTGGTGTTGGAGAAGACTCTTGAGAGTCCCTTGGACTGCAAGGAGATCCAGCCAGTCCATCCTAAAGGAGATCAGTCCTGGGTGTTCATTGGAAGGACTGATACTGAAGCTGAAACTCCAATACTTTGTACCTGATGAGAAGAGTTGACTCATTGGAAAAGACCCTGATGCTGGGAGGGATTGGGGGCAGGAGGAGAAGGGGACGACAGAGGGTGAGATGGCTGGATGGCGTCACTGACTTGATGGACATGAGTTTGCGTAAACTCCAGGAGCTGGTGATGGACAAGGAGGCCTGGCATGCTGCGATTCATGGGGTCGCAAAGAGTCGGACAAGACTGAGGGACTGAAGTGAACTGAACTGAACTGAGCAGCAAGGTGTGGGCAAGGGTTTCTCACCTGCCTTTAGCTGCAGAAGTTACTTATGCCCATTGAAGCAACCTAATAATTGAGAAAGGCCACCAAATTAGCTTAGGACAGTAAACAGCTCTGTATATGTGTATAGAAATGATGATTATTAAGTTAAATGGGTCATAACTGTTTTCCTAAATAACTCTTGTTTTAAGAAGTGGTTGGCCACCAGGAAGAGACTACAGTTTACTCTCAGATATACTTTGGTCTGATAAAAGAAGACGATTAATGACTCTTTCATCTGGGAACAGCTAATAAAAGTTTGGCATCTTCAGCAATCTACACAAATATTTCTTGGGACATACAAAATGTAGATAGTAATTGTTTATTGTTCCAGTTTGCTTCTTGACATATTTTTCCCATCTGAAGAAGTGGGAGAAGGTTCAAGAATCTGTGGTACTTTTATTTTTAAATCAAACAAATGATATATAGATTCATTCCTACAATTACATGTTGAAAAGTATATTGCCATATATAAAGTCAAAATAAAAGTACCCTTCCTTGTTCTTGATCAGCAAATGTACCATTTCTTCTTTTTAATACATTATGATTTCAAATTGTTGTCTATTTACACCAATATATATGCACATATAGAAATATGGGTTTTCAAAATGGCAATGGAATTTTTAAATATAGTGGAGAGGTGAATGGCTTTTTAATTAACGTATGGATGTACTTATTTGCCCCATTCTTTCTAGTTGTAAATATTTTATTCCATTGTATGGTAACTTGGTAGTTTCTAATATTCTTTACAAGCATTGTATAGTATGGGGTGCCTTTGAGGTTGTGTGTGGTCCTGTGAATAAAATGTGAGTGAGAGAGAACTGGATAAATTTTAACAGGAAGCCAGGTGACAGTCTAATTCTCCAAACTGACATCTGAACCCCCTGACTGGGTCCTAGGTGAGGGGCACTCAAGACAGAACTCCAGAGTGTGAGTAGAAATAACTTTGTCCTTCGAGCCACTGGGTTTCTGGAGTGATGTGTTACTCCTGCAGACTCCAGCATTTCTTGACTCATTGAAAGAGTATCTATGTATGAATATGATTTTTAATTCCATCGCCTCATCGATATTGTTGCTTCCATTTGTCCCTGTATATAAAAGTGACAAGAGACACTCTTAACATTGGTATCCTACATTTTTGTACCCAAGGCAGATTTTATGCAAAGTCTATTTTGGTAGATTTTGCTGAAAGTGTCCTATAAAAAACGTCGGAATAGATTCTAGTAGAAATAGTCATGAGAACACATTGACCCATGTTGTAGCCTATATCGGATATGATCTATCAATAATTTAATTTTCACAGGATCTGATTAGTTAAAAATACCTAACAGTGTTGTTTAAGTCGCTTTTTCTGAGTATTGATTTGGCTTTATGTATATTAGCTATTTTTATCTACCATGAATACCTGTCAATAAGCTTCATCTATATTTCAACCCTTTTTCTTTTACATATAGATTTATAGGGATTCATGTGCTATACATCCTTATAGTGAGTGTGTCGTATATGTTGCAAATATTTTTCTCCTAGTCTATCACTGCCTTTAATTTTATTTTTGCTGTCTCTTATACGCAGAGCTTTCACTATATATAGTAAATTTTGTCTTCTTGGTAGATATGGAATTTGGGCTTAAGAAGCTTTTCTCTACTCAGCAAAGCATTACAAAATGAATTATGTTTTAGTATAACTTAAATTATTTATAAAATGCCATTTTAAGTTTTGGAGGTTGTTTCATTTTTAACTTTTAAATTGAACTAGAATTTATTTTAGTGAATTACATGATGAATTTTAGTGAATGAACATATGTTTTTGTTCAAAAGAATGAACAATTACCCCAACATGATTGGTTGGATAACCTATTTTTTTCCCCACATGCCACATTCATTTTAGGTTTATTTCCAATATGCACTGCACTCTATTCCTGACCTCTATTCTGTCATTCTCTTTTCCTCTATTATATCCTTTCTTCCAATATGAACCTATTTCATTACTGTAGTTTCATAGTATATTTTTAAATCTGATAGAGCAAATTCTCCTCTATTGTTCATTTTAAACATCATATTGCCTTATCCTCACACATTTTTCCTTTAACCTAGATGAATTTAGAGTCAGCTCTTCAAATTTGATAACAAAATTTATTTGGGTACTGAATTTTATTTTATTTATTTGCTCACTTATTTGAGCCTGCAGGATCATAGTTCCTGATCAGGAACTGAACCCATGCCCCCTGCAATGGAAGTTCAGAGTGTTAACCACTGGAGCACCAGGGAAGTCTCAAGAGTACTGAATTGCAGATTAATTTGTGTGATAGAGCCTGTGATATGCTGCTGTTGGGCAGCCGTTAGGAAAGACTTCAGCCTTTCTGCAGGGGTTGCAGGCAGCAGACTTCTCCAGCTAGTTACCCCAGAGGACCTGCTTCCACTGCTGTGTGAACTGAGGGGTGTTCACGGCAGGCTCCTCTGTCCGTGGGATTCTCCAGGCAAGAATACTGGAGTGGGTTGCCATTTCCTTCTCCAGGCGATATTTCTGACCCAGGGATCGAGCCCTAGTCTCTTGCATCTGCTGCATGCACAGGCTGACTTTTTACCACTAGGGCCACCTGGGCACCTGGAGGGGTGTAAAGGTCAAGCCATTTTGGCCCAGCGTGGGATTGTCCAAGGCTTCAGAGCTCCCTCCAGGTTGCCCATAACTGTTCAGTTTTGTTCTCCACCCAGTTCTGTTTCTATCTCCTCCCTTCACATTTATGGATCTCTAACACACATCTTGTACCCTAAAGTCTATTTCAGCATCTGCTTCTGGAAGACCTGAATCTGTGAAAATTTGGAAAGAAGTGACATATTTACATGATTGGCACTCTGTTTGCTAATGAGTGAATTTTCTTCTTGAGAATGGTCAGTCATTATCCTCATAAAAACAAGTTTCATGAAATGAGTCGATGTCCATGGTGTTTATTCATTCTAAGAATACACACCATTCTGAAGGAAAACCAACAAAGTGCCTGAAACAGAAAGTGCAAGCAGGTGTCAGGCTATTAACATCTTTGAATGAAGGGGCTGGAGTCAGGCAACAGGGAGGGAAAGACCATGGGATAAGTGGGAGAGGATCAGCCTTGCATACAAGATGAGCTGCTCCGCACCAGCCCACTCCTGTTCTGTAGACACGTGGACCCAGGGTCCCCCCTTTTCCAGTTTCATTTTTTGCAAGAGAACCTCTAAATACATGTATTATATAAAATGTCCTGCTTCCTGATCTAGAAAATGCATAAGTACGTTTCCAACCAAAGATCTTTTTAAGAAAAAATAAGGTTTATGAAGCCGAGAAGAAAAGATTTACTATATCAAATATGAATTAAACTTTAACTTACCTTTAACCATATGCAAGTTTTCATAGTCATGAGACATGAGATAATTATCTTTAAAGCCAAAAGTCTCCTTTCAGATTCAGTGAACTTCAAATAGTAGATGAGAATGCTTGCCTTGATGGGAAAGGCCTGTGAACCAGGTGTTAGTCCCAAAGTAAAAATCATATGTTATTTCTCCATCCCTAGGGAGGGAGTAAGTGAGGCCAGTGAGAGAGAGAACAAGAAGCTTTTGGAGATCCCACCAAAGGAAAGAAATATTACAATGGAAAATAAATTGTATGTGTTATATTTGTGCCATTAAGGAAATGACAACCACTCCAGTATTCTTGCCTAAGAAATCCCATGGACAGAGGTGTTTAGCAAGCTATGGTACATTGAACACAACTTAGTGACTAAACCACCACCACCATGATATTTCAGAAAATCGTGACATGTCTTAAAATTTATAAAGTGTCACAAAAGGAAATGTTCACCTCCTGTATTTAAAAATTATAAGTTATAAAATGTTTGCATTCATTTATTTCATAAAATGTAGACAGTAATTATGAAGTTTTTGGTACCATCATGGAGCTTTGTTTTCTCCAGGATAGAAGCTAACTGGAATTTATTATCTACGTATTCATTCATTTTTATCTTCTGTAACAATTTACAATGTATAATGAAAGAAGCCCACTTTGTTTTTCTGTAGAATGACAGAGAAAATACAGATGCAGTCCCTTCATCATTTTCACTGTCTCCTATGGAAGCTTTAACTCCCAAACCAGTTACATTTGTTAGAGCGAGTTAGAATGGTTGCAATGAACTGAATATTTTTTATCCCAGCTAAAGGTCAATTCTTCTATGTGTTCAATTTTTTTAAACATCAAATGTGTTAAATTTAATTTCAGTTAATATTAACAAAAAATAATAAAACAGGAATGAAATCAGATTGCTTAATGAAACTCAAATAAGTGTTTGCTTTTAACAAGAAGAGATTGAGTATTCTAATAAGATATATTCAGAATTTATCAAGCTACTTATAACAAATAAGTGGCACCAAAACCGACCAATTTAATTTTGGCTCAAAAAGCCCACCACCAGTTTCAAATGTTTTGCTGTCATCAATATTAACAAGATGCTGTAAGTTTTATGAAATACATATTTATTTTATTGGCATTCTAGGTAAGAGTTCAGAAAAGTGTTCATGAAAAATGAGCAACTTAAAAATAGCAAAGAAGAATAGAAAATCATTGTTCCAATGAGGAGATCCAATCACAAAGGAAGCCCAATCAGGAGATAGCAACACATAATAATTTGAAGAGGCAAAATTTGATGTAAAGAAGTATCAACTGTAACAGAGGAAAAGATATACAGCACTCAAGAGAATTTTAAAAATTACCTTGGGGATGAGAGATATAACCTAAGGAAGGAACAGATGTGGATGATGGGATTTCCTTCCGCAATACTGGGATTCAGAACTCATTAGAGTATGGTTGTGGTTCAATGGGTAGCAGAGTAGTTTACTGAGTTGCCTTGGGCCAGAGATGGTCTACAGACCCTGGGTAAGCTGGAAATATCCCTCTGAGGTGCCATTAAAACTCTATGAAGGTGAGCCTCACTTATATTTGGAACTGAGATGATATGAATTGATCATTTTCACAGTTGTATTTAACTTTCTATTATCTAGTCATTTCTGTGTGGACATATGTCCTTAAGATTTTAAGGAGTTTATAAACAAAAAGAACCTTATGTATAACACAGGGGATTCTATTCAGTATCTTGTAATAGCCTATAATAGAAAAGAATCTGAAAACATTAGATATTATATACATTCTTTTTAGATTCCTTTCAATTATAGGCTATTTAAATATATATATATGTATGTATATATATACACACATATATATATAATATATAATATACTCAGTCACTTTCAGTTCAGTTCAGTTCAGTCGCTCAGTCGTGTCCGACTCTTTGTGACCCCATGAATTGCAGCACGCCAGGCCTTCCTGTCCATCACCAACTCCCGGAGTTTACTCAAACTCATGTCCGTCGAGTCGGTGATGCCATCCAGTCATTGCATCCTCTGTCGTCCCCTTCTCCTCCTGCCCCCAATCTCTCCCAGCATCAGGGTCTTTTCCAATGAGTCAACTCTTTGCATGAGGTGGCCAAAGTATTGGAGTTTCAGCTACAGCATCAGTCCTTCCAATGAACACCCACTTTAGTAGTGTCCAACTCTTTGCAACCTTATGGACTGTAATCTGCCATGCTCCTCTGTTTTGGGGATTCTCTAGGCAAAAATAATGGATTACCATGCCCTCTTCCCTCTCCCAGGGATTGAACTCTCATCTCCTACATTGGCTGGCGAATTCATTACCACTGAGCCACCAGGAAAGCCCCAAATATTACAATAATCAGGAGATCAGCCCTGGGTGTTCATTAGAAGGACTGATTTTGAAGCTGAAACTTCAATACTTTAGCCACCTCATGCGAAGAGTTGACTCATTGGAAAAGACCCTAATGCTGGGAAGGATTGGGGGCAGGAGGAGGAGGGGATAACAGAGGATGAGATGGCTGGATGGCATCACTGACTCGATGTACATGGGTTTGGGTAGACTCTGGGAGTTGGTGATGGACAGGGAGGTCTGGCGTGCTGTGATTCACGGGGTTGCAAAGAGTCGGACACCACTGAGCGACTGAACTGAACTGAACTGAAAAGATAGGAGCATATCTAAGATATGGGTGGTAAATATAATATGTAGCCTGTGGATCTAAATGTTTCCTAGTAATCTAAATCAGTATTTTCTAAAATGTTTCATAAAGTGTCTCTCATCTCTTATCCATAGACTGTTTGCTGCTTATTATTTATTCTACTTATTTTTTGGTTTGAAAAGGTAAGGGAAGGTCAGGGAGCTGAAGTATTTCATACTTTATAGCTGTTATTTTTTTCTGATTTCCAGATTATTATCATTGGCATAGCTGTTTTTCTCTAATGGAAATGATATTCCTTTTAATATCTGTATATATCTGTGAAAATCAGTGCTATTCCAAATTTTGTAAGAACTGAAGCTTATACAAATTGTGGAGGGATGTTCTTTAAGGAAAAAAAAACAAATTATTAATTCTGTGATTTCTATAACAATACCCTACTGAACCTAAAGTGATTGTTCTTCCAACCTAATCTCTTAGCCAAATCTCAAAAATTCCCAGAAACACTCCAATGTTCCCAATCAAGGAGAAGTAGGATGGAAGGTAAACTAAAGTAGAAAAAGACATCACTCTGAACTGATTAATTATAGTCCAAAAGGCCTGCTTTTGCAGACTTTACACAATTGTATGATCATATGAAACCATTGCTGGGCTTTTCTCCCAGCATCTTAGAATGGTTTTTATATAAGTGTATGTGGCCATAAAATTGACATCATTAGTTTCACATTAAACCTATCTTTGGCGATCAACCTAACTATAATTTATTAAAGTCTATTTGTGTTTACTTACCTCTTCTGTTGGATTTTCTTTTTTTGTTGTATATTTTCAAATGTTTGATGAGACTTGATTTTCTGCACATGCATTGGCTAATGAGAAGTGGGCCGATCAGTTTAGAAAGGTGTCATAGATATCCTTTTTACTAGCCCCATGTATTCCTAAGTTCCACCTATGCCTTTTCTTAGATATTGCAAGTGATACATTCTACATCTTGCCTGGTATATAAATTCCTCAGCACCTACATATCTGGCCCTTCCCCTCCCTGACCTCCTGTTCACTGTATTTGTGGCTAGTAGGGTTCCTCAACAAATTAAAATCTTTTTATTTCAGAGGTTTGACAATCCCGCAAACACTATTCATTGTTTATATCTCACCTCACCTCTTTAGATTTAATTAATAATACATTTACAAAGCAGGAGGAAAAAGCTATAAGGAATCATCAGAAAATACTGAGTCAATAATTTTTGGCCTTACCCTTTCCTTCCTTCTCTGTGTTCACTTTATTCATTTCTATGCCTTGATTCACTGTCTTGTTTCCCTTCCTAAATAGTTTGATCAAGTTTCCCAAAGGACTCTTTTGTAGAATCCTGATATAAATGTGAAAGAAAGCCACACATTCCAAAAAAAAAAAAAAAAAGAGGTAAATTTCCTTAAAAATTCCTTCTTAGCCATGTTTGGGATAAATTGTACTTTTTTTCCAAAACTAAACAACACTACAAATGTTATTTTAAAAATTTACTGTATTCCTATTCTTGTGTTTTTCCCTTACAGACTCCTTATCCTCATGTCTAAGTTTATGTTGCAGTCTACCATCTCCTTCACCTTCTATTTTTTTCCAAGCCCAACCTTATTATTGACTATTTCAATACTTGGCAATAGAGACTTGTCTTTTTCTTACCCAATGCATACAATCTTTTGAATTTGAGATTGTTGATGGATGATGCTGGGGTCTGGGAAGCAAAAGGGCCTTATCGTTTGACACTGAAGCTGGAGGGTTTATGGAAACAAGTAGAACAGTTTGGAACCTGGACAATGCGATTAGCATTGTAAACTAAGAGAAACCAAGGATTTTCTAGGGTATGACAAACATTTGGATGCTAGTCTTAGGTAAAGTCTGGAGGCTCCTCAAGCCAGCAGCCCATTTTGACATAATTATCATCAGAGATGTGTAATCATCTCCAAGTGGTCTCAGTAGTCTTTTTCTCTTCAGAAACTTTCCACTGTAAAAAGCAAAGTGTGTATTTAGCAAGGAAGCAATATGTGTATATGTGTGGTCTCTAATAGAGAGGTGTCAAACCCCAAGGCAATGAGGAGGGTGAGGCAAAAAAGCCTTCTCTGATAGAGATAGTATCATTTTATGGCCTCACAGCAGCTGCCTTTCAGCCTTTCAAACACTTCTGAATGTTGCCACATCTGAATATCATCTCAACACCACACCTTGTAATTCTTGAGGTCTGAGCAAGGGGGCTAACTTGGTGATTTAGTCGCTGACTCCTGTCTGATTCTTGTGACCCCCTGGATTACAGCCCGTCAGGCTCCTCTGACCTGGGAAAATGGAATTTTCCCAGCAAGAATCCTGGAGTGGGTTGCCATTTTCTTCTCCAGGGGATCTTCCTGACCAGGGATCAAACCTGGGTCTCCTGCATTGCAGGTGTATTCTTTATGGCTGAGTCAGCCAGGAAGCCACCAATTTAGTAAGACTAGTAATCATATCCACTGTGTAAACTCTAACAGGAGTAGAGTTGTCCTTTATTCAGTACCAAATTCCCATCATTGGTTCAATTTGCACAGGAGCACTCAAGAATAATTCCTTTAGGTCTTCCCTGGCCCTCCAGTGGTTAAGACTCCAAGTTTCCACTCCAGGGTGCATGGGTTCCATCCCCGATAAGGGAATTAAGATCCCCCTCATGCCACATGGTGTGCCAAAAATATTATTTATTCTGTGAAAGAAGTCAAATATTTTAATATGCTAGCATTACACTTTAAATGTACAAAAACTTCTTAACTATATAACTAAAATAATAACAAAGCTTTTTTTTTTTTTTCTATCCTAGTGTCATGAGTAGCGTATTTCATGGATCTTTGTGAGGAAATGTGGCTGAAGAATCTGGAGGTGTCAGTGCCCAGTTCTTTCAAAACCAGGCGTGACTCTATTATTCTTTCCCCCATCCCTTCCATTTTAAATGACCCAGTGTCTTCCCTAAAGAAAGAATAAGAAAATTTGCATGAATGCATTCCCTAAAACAAAGTACATCCTTCAGCCAATAAACCTTTTGTTGAATGGAACTGAGAAGGCACTTTGAAACATATCAAGAAAGTTAACATAGTGTGGCCGTAGTTAGCCTAAGGAAAATGTACTGGCAAAATCCATTTAAGAGCCAATTTACTATTTGACCTTAGTGAACTCATTTGACTCTCCCTGCAACCAGTTAAAAAACTGATATGAAATTATCAATAATGGCAAAAAAAAACAAAAAACTTCTGGTCCTCTACACTGAGCCATAATTGTGAACTTTATTCCACTGTAGGGGAAAAGATGGCCTCTTTGGTGTTAAAATAAGTATATCGAAGTTAGATGAGTTAGTTCCATTGTTGTCACATTTCCCAGGTGGCGCTAGGGGTAAAGGAAGTGCCTGCTAATGTAGGAGACATAAGAGACGTGGGTTCCATCCCTGGGTCAGGAAGGTCGCCTGGAGTAAGAAATGGCAACCCACTCCAGTGTTCCTGCCTGGAGAAACCCATGGACAGAGGAACCTGGTGGGCTGTTGTCGATAGGGTTGCAAAGAGCCAGACACAACTGAAATGACTTAGTGTCTAGCTTTTGTGTAGTGTTCAAAATGTGTCTGAATTTCTGCAAACAGTGAATAGCAAACTGACACTAATTTAAACGAGAGGCTCTGTTGCCATGGCTTTGTTTTAGAATCAGATAAGCTTAGCTTGAATTTTCAGAATCTATAAATACAATCTATTTAAGTTGGGGCAAGTTCTACAAATTTCAACAAGTTTACCTAGAAAATAAATATAATCATAGAGCTGAGGTAGGAATTAAGTAAAACAAATTCATCAACAGTTCCATTTCTACCATGAAGTATGTAATAATTGTGTTGCTATTATGATTAATTATGAACTTATAATGAGTAATTACATAGAGTATCATTGTATTCATTTTGTGAACTAAAATCATTTCTGGATACTTTTAATATCATGCCCTAATCTTTTATTTTTCCTCTTATAGTTGTCATATAGTTTCACCATATATCTTGCTGTGTTTTATACTTTAATATGAACTTCTTTAATTTATGTAATAACAATGCAGGGTTTAAATAAATGTGTAGGTGGATTGTTCAGTCTCTAAGTCATGTCCAACTCTTTGCAACCTCATGGAGTGCAGGACACCAGTCTTCCCTGTCCTTCACTATCTATTAGAGTTTGCTCAAACTCCTGTCCATTGAGTTGGTGATGCCTTCTAACCATTTAATCTTCTGCAACCCTCTTTTTCTTTTGCCTTCACTCTTTCCCAGCATTAGGGTCTTTTCCAGTGAGGTGGCTTTTCACATCAGGTGACCATAGTATTAGAGGTTCAGCTTAAGAATCATTTCTTCCAAAGAATATTCAATATGCAATGAATGATTTCCTTTAGGATTGACTGGTTTGATCTCCTTGCTGCTCAAAGGATTCTCAAAAGTCTTCTTCAGCACTACAATTTGAAAGTGTCCATTCTTCTACTCTGAGATCACTGGAAACAATGAGTCTTAGGGAGAGCAGGGAGAATAGAAGAGAATTCAGAATGTAGGGCACTTGTCATGAGCTGAGATGAATGGAAGTTGGAAGTGTTGACAATGGAAAGTATGGTTAGCTATTTCTTGTTCAAACAAGAGGTAGGGTGCATAGAGAGCCTTTGAGTAGCTAGAGAAGTGGAAATGAAGAGTGAGAATAAATTAGATTCCTTTTGAGAATGAACATGGAAATAATTTGTGAGAAACTTTGAAATTATAATAAATTACGCTGAAATTTGATGTATAAGAGAAGATGTAAGTAGTTGATTAAGTAACCATTAGACCATTAAAGGAAGCTGCAGTATGACAAATGCACATTTTTTATACGTTTGCTGAACTCCAGAACCTTGCTGTATATATTTCAGATAGTGGCACTTTAGTTACCAACACCCCAGTAACATTAAACATACTGACTTGCTCCCTATTTTGTTATTATTGTTGTTTAGTCACTGAGTCGTGTCTGACTCTTTGTGACCCCATGGACTGCAGCACGCCAGGCTTCCCTCCTTCACCATCTCCCTGAGTTTGCTCACACTCATGTCCATTGGGTCGGTGATGCTATCCAACCATCTCATTCTCTGTTGCTCCCTTCTCTTGCCGCTAATCTTTTCCAGCATCAGGGTCTTTTTCAATGAGGCGGGTCTTTTCCAATGAGTCAGCTCTTCACATCAAGTGGCCAAAGTATTGGAGCTTCAGCTTTAGCATCAGTCTTTTTAATGACTATTCAGGATTGATTTCTTGCTCCCTGTTTAAGCCAGATTAATTCTTGAAGTATGACTGAACAAATGAGTGTGTTAAACACCTTTTAAATAAATGAATATCTTTCCTATGTATACCAGTCTAGGATTGCTGGATTTTTTTTTTCTTTTAGTGCCTCCAGAACACTTTAGATACACACTGAATTATTTAATTGGAATTAGGTGCATATGAAAGAAAAAATGTAGTTTCCTCTTATTTACTGGATCGCCCATTTGAAGCAGAAGCCAGAGGGTGACTAAGTACAATTGAGGGTCACAAACTAGGGTGAAAGTCTCAATCTTGCCAATGACTCACTGGTAAGAGTTGTTTACCATACAAACAATCTCACAGGCAACTGGAGACATGGAAAAATGTGTGCATTTTTCTTTAAAAGATTTCTTACTAATCTTGCTTCTTGATGAATAAATACCAGCAACAACAAAGTCAACTAATTTAAACTATTGCTTTTATTATAATTACACGGGAGCACAAATAAATAAGCACAAAAGTATTGCAAAATATTGCCAATGCACTAAAGAAAACAATTTGTTTTCAAACAACATCTGGTTACTTCAGTAGTATCAAAGTACATTTATAGTTACATATTACCTAAAAAATCAAGTACAAAAATTAAAAGAAATTAAAACATCAGTGTTTATATTAATGTGTATATAGAAATGGCTAACAACACATGAGTAGAGAAATCTGTTATCTAATGCTTATTTGCACAACTTTTCAGGCACATACCTGACATTTTTAATGAGTTATGAAAAATGCAATATGACATTCAAATTTTTAAATACGGTAAACATGTGATGTTGGAATCGATGTTAAATGGTTTCTTTAAAAAACCCTGTCTTTTAAAAGTGTAGTGCCATTATCCACTAAAAAACATATTATTTGATATCATTTTTCTCAATAGCTATTTGTTTCAATTTCTTGAAAACAGCAAGAAAGTAAACATACAACTGCTAAATACGTAAACACATTTTTAGTGCAAGATAACAAGACCTGTGACTTTACTGTGCTTTGTCTTTTATAATCACAGTGCACTTCACACAAATTGCTACACTATAAATGTTAACTGAAGGAGTTCCAAACAGAAGTGCATACTAAACACTTTCATATATATTATATACAGTATGTATACTGTATGTGGGCGTATACATGTGTAAATGTAAATGCTTTTAGGGTGGGCAAACCCAGTCATATTTGGGAATAATTGAAAACTTCAAGAAGATTTTCACATAGGTTTGGTTGAGATAAATCCAACAATATTACTGTAAAGATGTTTTCCCTTAAATTTAAAACTTTATAATATTTAAAGGGAAATATACTCAGACATTTTTACCCAGGTAACACATATCTTGCTACAATGTCATTGACCCAAATATCAAAAGGTTTTAAATCAATCCAAACCCCAAGCTATTATGTTCAAAGTCCAACATGGCAAAATGCATTATTCTTTTACTGATTTATATAGACAAGAGTACATATCCTATGTGTACACATAGAGGTTTACACATGAACATATTTTATATTTAGACATCAACTTTAGTATGTTTAGCATTTTATTTTGACTATACACTTGATCCGGGAAAAACATATATAAACACATATATAAACACATAAGAGATGTCAAACACATATGATATTGTATATCTTCTTAAAAACTCTGTTTTGAAACTACTAATGATTGTATAATGAAGCTCCTTGAAGGCAGGGACCACATTTTTCTGAATGCTTAATGTCAAATGCTTTAGAAATGCTTTAGAATAGCTGATATACATAAGTGGCTCAATAATGAACTGTTAAATGAATAATGGATTAATAGCAAATTGTTCACATTCCAGAGTTAGCTATAATTTTTCCCTTACAAAGAAGATTCAGTGAGTTAAGCTTAAGTACATAAGTACCATTTTTTTTTTCACTTCCATTTAAGCTTGGGATGCAATGAATGGTGAATTGCTTTTCTACTCTACTTCTACTTCTTTGCAAGGGTGAATTCCCTCTCATCTCAGATAATTTGCTGTTAATATCATAGAAATTTTTCCTTAATTTTATAGGTAGCCATAATTAGCTTACAATTACTTTTCAATTTTAGGTAAGTAAGTCAACTTAACATAGAAGTAATATTGAAATTGCATTGTATGTGCATTGTTCTGATGCCTCATTTAATTAAAACAATAAAACAATAGAGTTGTTTAGTTTTATTAATTTGATCACCAAACTTGCTCATAAGCGTCAAACCACTTTAGATATAAGGATGTGGCCTAAGCCAAAATATAATAAGAAAAATGTTTCTCTCCAGAAGAATTGAAAGAAACCCGTTTGGGACCTCGGGGTCTCTGAAGTCCCAGTGTCACTGCTTTGAAAAGCGAAGTTGTATCTGGCTATATCCATTCAATTACCACGTGTCTGAATACGTACAGTCTTTAAAACTACACATTCTAATCTCTTAATATTTTGCATTGTTTCATTTTAACATCTATTTTTGTGGAGTGGGCATTACCTTTTCCACAGATCAATCAGTTTTCACTCCAAACTTGCTTCCATAGTATCAACACTAGGGGGAAATGTTGGCAGTGTTTACTTAAAGAACTACTCTACTGTTATACTTCAGAAAATGCTGGCTTCTGAGATTGGATAGAAAAGAGGATTTGATATTTCCCTTCCATCAATTCTAAAGAAATGTGTGTCTTCTAAGATGTTGTTCACATATAAAAGCATCTTGCTGACAGCCAATAAAGTTCTGTTTCTATAAAATTTGCTCTGAAACAATCATTTTTTATAGGGCTGAGCTTTCAACTGGTAACCATACAATGATATGATTTGTTCTTTGGCACTGCTAAGAAAAAAAAAAAAATAGCATATGGAGTTTTATCACTCCATAGTGTTCTGGCTGTAGGTGGAATTTTTTATCATTTGACTAAATTCATAGGTATAAGTGCCCTAAATGGCTACCATCAGAGAGTAAGTTTATTTTTCTTTTTTTATCCTAATGACCTCTTTTTTTCCACATAAAGAAATATTGCACAAAAAGGAAATCAACTATATAATAACTATTGCCACATAGGCTAAACTACAGTGAAGAATTTTATAGGTATAGAATGTCATTTCTTAAATATCCGTGAAGCTGCTTTTCCAGATCTTTCAGTTACTTCCCACAGAAGGCAAGATTTGGAGACAGTAAATGGAAATGGTTGCCTAAGGTCAGATTTTCAAAGAAGCTACCTTCTCAGAAAATAACTTGCTTGGAAAGGGAGTGTATGAAACCTGGCAACAGCATTCATTTGGCAGGACAAATGGAAATGGCTGAACCCAACACAAATCATTTTGTTAGCTCTATTTCCTTCTTGACAAGTGGCCAGCATTAAAAAATATCTTCTGCCTAATTCCGAGAGATATGGTAATGATGGGCATTTGAAAAACACACCTGTGTGTTTTACCTAAATGAAAATTTCAAGGGAATTATCCAATTGTAATTAGATCAAGCTTGACATATTCATATGACATATATGTATGTATGTGTATCAAGATCATCATAAAGATGCTAAGCATTGATGGCTTACATATATCTAATTCATGGGCTTGAGTATATGTGGTCATAATAACTTAAATCAGGATAATAATTTGGGTCATAAACACATTTAATGTCAATTCTTAGTTTTACCTTAACACATTTTCACCACTCTTAGATTTGTACTCCATTGATTTTGGGGTTTGAAACATAATCTATAGCTGGTGAAATATGACAGCAGGATCTATTTAAGCTACTTAAGATCTCTCCATGATTTCATGTACTAACTTGCGACTCTGCTTTTGTTTTTTTCCATCTCAACGATACAAGCAAAATTTCAAACATCAGTAAGCAATTTATGTATACAGTTCCCCCACTGAGTACTCATTCATGTGTAGTGTACACAAACACACATAACAGATACACATGCTCCCACTCACCTTATTTCCCTTATTCTTTCAGAATTCTAGTTGGGCATCAAAATATACATTAATTATAAAATATTAAAAAATTATTTTATAACATTTCAAAGGCTTGAAAGAAACTATTACTGATAAAGCATTACTAGGTCTTTAGCAATATAGATTACAAAATTCCCCTACATCCTGTTATATTTGGTTATATTGAGCAGCACTGTGCTATTGCTGTCAAAACCCTTACAAGGAAAACCACTATGACAACAACTTCAAACACATACCTTTTCTCTCAGAAATATAATACTAAATTGATTGATAAAGAAGAATCACATACTGTCCATTTTTTGGAAGCATAAATAGTAATTTAAATATACAAAATATATATGATAGTTTCTTTTTTATTCCTCCATGGGGTTATTTATATTCAACTAACAAGTTACTCTTAAAAGATATATAGGATTTGTTTAACTTAAACTTTACCACCACAAAAATTGAATCCACCCCATCTCCCATCCCCTGCATTTCCTGTTTCCTCCTTGAAATAAAATAAAATAAACAATTGGTCATAATTCTTTGGTCATGGTGTCATCATCGGTAAGAATGTGATGAACATGCACAAAAGATCAACCCCCCAAATAGGGTGATAACTCATTGAAAAGTTAACATGAAATACTACTCCACTCAGGCATCTAGATTTTGAGAAAGCTTGGCATTTAGTGTACTGAAATATGCAAACTCATCTGATTGAATGTTAATTGATCATTTTCTAGGGGAAACAAACATACACGTGAAAAGTTACTCAAAAGTAGCGACTGCAGCAGCTCTAAAGCCACTGGTCTCACCTTCTTGAAAGCAGTCGTGCTGTTTCGCCTTCTATTCCTTGTCCCTTCCATTGTCACAGTGAACCCTGGTCTCCTCCAATCAGATCAATGATGCAAGGACATGTGTCCCTAAGGTCATTTCTGAAAGAAATGTTTTCTGCTGGGATGTCCAAATATACCCTAGTAACTTTCTCTGGAGTCTGACTCACCATTGCTTAGTATAAACAAGACGACATTTGAAGAGAAATTCTTATAAAGCCAATGCAGCAAAAATATCAGTGTTGATGTAATGTGGATGTCCAAATTCAGCATCACATTGGCATTCATTTCCCATCAAACCCTTAAAAAGGTACAAAGCAACAAACAGATGTTCTTAACGATGTGATATTCAACTTCTACATTACTAGCACCAGATCATATATTATGTGATTGAACATAATTCATACATGAGCTAGTGTACAGAAACCAAATGTGGGAAGAAAGAAAAACATTTTAAATGCAAAAATTAATAATCAAAGGCATCAAGGGACATATAAAAGAGATAACAAACCAGTTAATACCGAAATTGTATCATATAGTAAAACTCTTGGTATTTCTATCATTTGTATACGTATAATGTGTATTATTTCAGGTGTCACCCATAAACTAGTAAAATATTTACATCTCAATATCTTCTGGATTCAAAATAATCCATGATAAATAAGTGTGCCTTAAATGCAAGGAAATACGCATTTTATCTTGAACTCGCCACGAATAGGCATAGCTTCCCATGGGCTTTCCAGGGAACCACTGGCGTTCCATTCTGACTGAGAAGATGTGTAACAGTTACTTATCACATGACCGAGTCGACCTCCCTCTTCGTGTTCAGTAACGTGGAGCTCACGCCATCCTGCACACAGTCATATGGCCGTATCCCAGAATACCGTTTGCTGTTTAGAATAGGGTGGAGGGCTGTACTTCTTTGCACCTGCGTTCTTCTTCCAGCTGGGTAGGATAGGCATGCTATCCTGTTTGCAAAGCCCCTTTTCCGTTTTCTGTCTAGCTTTTATTTCCTTGCACAAGCAACGCTTTTTCTCAATCATCTCAAGCATTGTATGGTCTCCATGAAACCACTGCATGCATGCCACCTAGCAAAAAAGAAAGAGTGAATACAGAAAAAAAAAAATGGAAAGAAAGCAGATTTGTTTTGCACTGTGCTAGTAGTTGTTCTGAAAAATGTCAGCCATTTCTATATTTCTGAAATTCTTACAAAGCAAAATTAAGGCATATAAGTGCCAAACACAATTTGTACTTCAATTATTAAACATTGAGATATTATGAAACAATAATTTAGGAGTGAATATTTTACCAATATGTCCTAAAAGTCCATGCTATGGAAATAAAATCTTCTGTAAAATTTTTAAGCCATTTGCCAAATATTTGGCTATTATTTTTATGTTGACTCCATTGTCTTATGGGTCTCAATATTCTAAGTTCAATTATTAGCATTACTTTCAAGAGAGACCTTATATGAACGTGATATGCTTTCATGAACATTTTTATTAGTAAAGTAAAGCTTAACATTTGTTTATAAATAACATGGAATTTAGGCTTTTAATTATTCTTCTACCAAAATGAATTTCAATGTACATCCAATGCTTGGAATATAAACACTTAAGTAATTATTCTGCAAAGAAGTTTCACCGTACGTCTTGATGCTACAGCAAATGTTTAATTAGAATCATTGGTTTCTGCAATAATACTGATCCAGATCCTGAATAGTTCCAGAACTTCAAAGAACTAGATTCATCAGGTCAGTTGGATACCAGGAGAAGATTCAGTGATGACTGTATATGGATACACATACATCAACTATTGGACAGGTAAACACTGCTCCCAGGTGTATGAGACTATGTCCACCAGTAACTGTTCTTTAGCACAGAGCTAGCAGGTTGAATCTGTCACAGAATAGCAGTGTGATTGAAACAGGAATCCAGGATGGAGATGTTTACACTTAATCATTTAAGCAAATCTATTGTATGACTTCAGAGTTAAAATAGCTCACTTGGAGACACTAAATTTAATGATACAATTTTAGGAAATAATTGACAAATATTTATAACACTTTTTCTGGGGCTTCCCTGGTGGCTCAGTGGTAAAGAATCTGCCTGCCAATGCAGGAGACATGGGTTTGATCCCTGGGTTGACAAGATGCCCTGGAGAAGGAAATGGCAACCCACTCCAGTATTCTTGCCTGGGAAACATGAACAGAAGAGCCTGGTGGACTATAGCCCATGGGGTTGCAAAAGAGTCGGACATGATTTAACCACTAAACAGCAATTTAATGCTCTATACCAAAACCTATTCTTATTACTTGGCATAGTTTAATACATTTATTCTTCACAATGACAATGCTCTGAATTAAGTACTATTGATTACCCCATGTGTATGTTAGTTGCACAATCATGTCCAACTCTTTGTGATCCCATAGACTGTAGCTCACCAGGTTCCTCTGTCTATGGAATTCTCCAGGCAAGAATACTGGAATGGGTTGCCATTCCCTGCTCTAGGGGAATCTTCCTGACCCAGAGATTGAACCCGTGTCTCCTGCATTGCAGGCAGATTCTTTACCATCTGAGCTATGAAGGAAGCCCCTGTAATCCCATAATGAGTAAAATGAGACTTGGAGAGATTTAGTAATGTGCCTATGTTTACAGACACAAATGACAGGGTCAAATGTGAACCTAAGAGTTTATTTCAGCACCTGTGCCCTTAAAAACTACACGCTGCTGGTTCTAGAGCATGTGAAATTGGAAAGGATTGAGAACGGTCAGTACGACACCCTCCACATACGGGTGAGGAAGCTAAGTTTTCCAGAATTTATATATCTTGTCCAAACCAGGCAGGTAGGTTTTAATGTGAACAAGGCCAAATTGAATTCTCACAATTCTGAAGTCTTTATGGAAAGGACAAGATCTTGAGCTAGGAGTCAAAGATTCAAATTCTGAAACTTGATGAATTTCCATTGATCACTCCATTTCTCAGTTTCTTTTTCTGAATAACTGAATTGATAACATCTTCTTTTCAGAAGTTAGTTTAAAAATTAGATTGGGTAATAAAGGTGAAGTAATTAAATAAAAACAAAACAGTGAAACATTGCCCTAGAATTATTATCCTAATACTGACAAATACCTAGCAACGGTTTTCCATACATGCTCTCTGCCATTCATGTGAAAAGAGCTCTACATATGTTATATTAATATTAAAGCCTCCCAGCCACACTGAAAGTTAGGGTTTAGTAACACATCACAAGTAAGAAAGATGAGACTTAGAAAGCTTAAGGAACTAGTTCAAGGAAGGTCATAGGTTACTGGCTGTGATGCAAGTCTATATCAAATTCAGATCTGCTTGATTCCACAGTAAATCATCTTTCTACTACAGCAAGCTCCATCTCCTGAATATTATTTTAGAGATTTTAATAATAGTTGTTGTTGTATGTACTACCATTTCCAGATGCTATTCAAAAATGCAAATGTATTTATAGCCTTATGAATAAATAAAAACTGTTTGTCAAGTAAATAAAATCAATGGCTTGAATTGATTAGCCAATAGCTTAGATTCCAGAGGGTGATTCTCTTGGGTAAATATCTTGTATGTAATAAGCTTAACTTGACATAAAGTTTCTTGAAAGGATGGGCTGTGTTTGACACCTTTTGGTGTCCTCTGGCCCCAAGCACAGGGCCCCGGCCATGGCTGTTAACTTTTTAAGTGAATTTCTGGGACAACAACCAACAGGTTTTTGTCCCAACATGAGATTGTCAAAGTAGCTCATAATTTTTTTAAAGATTTGTAATATTTTAAAACATGATAGTCTAAGCAATAAAAATACGATAACTCTATTTGGGTGGAAATACAAGCAAAATTTATTGAGTGACTATAAACTGTTATAAATGGAATTTATAATACAGAATTCTCAGAGGGCTAGCCCCAAATAGCATCCAACACAGTAGCCCCGACATGCAGAACAGAATCATTTAGCGCTCAATAAAAGTTTTAGAAATGGAGTGAAGCCACCATCACTGTACAGTGTTTGCTATTCTCAGAAAACTCTCAAGATAATTTCCTTTTTAGTAAATTCTCACTGGATTTCACATATCCCAATGAAATCACAAAACCTCCCATCTTCTTTAAGGTAAGATAGTTACAGCATCACTTCAATATTTGCATGGTATTTACTTGTCCATACAAACATTAAATCACTTATTAATTTCCTTTAATATTTTTAGGGTGTGAATCAGCCATTTTTTTTCTGGATTCCTCTGACAACAGTGCCACCAATATATTTCATTATATTTCATTTCACTTCATAGTTGTCATTACAGTTCATTAATGCATAATACTATTGAGAATAACTGTTTTCAGTCAATTAGTAGTTTATGCTATATAGGTATGTCAATTTATTAAGAATAATCCATTATTTAAAAATCTAAAGAATAAGAATTTAAGAATTGAGTTATAAAATATGCTTTTTCATATTCATTGCATTTTTATTTTGGAATACTTATATATCACTTGATTGAGATGTAATGGTTCAGAAGAGTACTAGTAGACAATCACTCTTGTTTTCCAGACTGACTCTGCAATATTAAACTATTTTCTTTTGGGGGTCCATTACACAGTCAGTAAAAATTCCATGACAAAGCGTTGCCCAATGAGAGGGAGAGGTATTCTAAGAGAATTCAAATTCTTAGGAGATAGTAAAATTCATTTTTTAATTTTAAAGTTTAACAAATCTAACAAGTCTGGTACAGAATCTTCGCATGTTAAATTTGCTATCAAATTTTTTTTCTCATTTAAAATACCACCCCCAAGTTGTTATTATGTTGCAGTAATATGACTAAATGAAGAATGAGATTCAGTTTGGGGGAGATAAATCTGCTTCTCATATTTACTTTTAAAGAAAACATGTTTTTGAAAATTTTGTACTGAAGAGTACACATTCTTTTTAAATCCCCAAGTTAAACTCAGTGTTAAACTCAATTGCCTATTGACATGGCCAAATCCCTTCCCCCTAAAATGTGTCCAAAAATTGTATTTCATTCTGATAGTATGTGTTAATTCATTACTTTAGGCATAACAAATAGCAAGTTTAGGCATTATATTAAGTGTGTTAGGACTACTACCCATAAAAGTTATTGAGACTTTTCCATTTTTTGGTCATCTAATTCTTCATATTTAATTTAAATTTAGCTGTAAAATTCCATTCCACTTCATACTATAGTTGAAAGAATTTTATGCCAATTTATAAATATTAATATTTAAAACTAATCCTAGCAAATAAACTCTAGTAGTTTAGCTCTTTAGGGGATTCCCTGGTGGCTGAGATGGTATAGAATCTGTCTGCAATGCAGGAGACCCGGGTTAAATCCCTGGGTCAGGAAGATCCCCTGGAGAAGGGAATGGCTACCCACTCCAGTATTCTGGCCAGGAGAATTCCAAGAGCAGAGGAGCCTGGCAGGCTACAGTCTATGGGGTCACAAAGAGTCACACACAACCGAGTGACTAACCCTTCCTTAGTTATTCAATCAAGTGGTCTGTTTCTTATCTTTAATCCAAATGCATTTATTGTATGAACAAGGAAGGAAAGGAAAAAAAAAATACACAAGCAAGTAAGCATGCTCTGGGAAACAATTATTCAATTAGTATGAAAACACTTTTATTTCTTGGACAAGATTTTCCTATTAGCAAGATTCAAAGGAGATAATATTCTTGCCTAATTTCATGGAGATCAAATCAAATAAAGCTCCTCCTCAAGAAGATGAATCATAAATATACACCCCTCAGGTGTAGACTATACACATGACTTCTTTCCAAAAGGTACAATGTGGAAAGGAGGAGAAGATGAAGTTTACATGAAGAAACCTGTCAAACACTACCTACACCACACCAGGTCATCCACACTGATCAATAATGTTGAGAGAATGCATCCTTGATATCACGTGATGAGAAGTGCACTTATCTCTGTGGTCTTCCTCCTCTAAACCATAACTCCAATAGAATCATGAGAAAAACACCAGACAAGTCCAAATTGAGAGACATTCTACAAAATACCAATCCAGGAATCCTCAAAACTGTCAAGATCACATAAAATAAGAAAAGTCTGAGAAACTCTCACAGTCTAGAAAGGGTCAAAGAAACACGATTGAAATGAATTAATACGGTATCATTGAAGAGATCCTGAAACTGGCCGATCAAATCTAAGGCAATTCAAATAAGGTATGGTTTTAATAACAATGTATCAACATTGAGTTTTTAGTTGTGACAAAAACACCATAATACTGTAAGGTAATAATAAAAGGGGAAACTGAGTGTGGGGTATGCAGGAATCCTCTCTCTGTTCTTTGCCACTTTTTGGTAAGTTCAAAACTATTCTAAAATTCAAAAAATATATATTTTAAGAAATGACATGATAGGTTCACATTCTTTCCAAAGAATAAGTAACTGTATCTTTCATTCTTTAGAGGGAAGCAACGTGCTATAATAGAAGAATTAAATAACTTTACTGGGATCTTGATTGTTGTGCGACCTTGAAAAGTCATGTGTCTTTCTGAAGTTGTATGTACTTCCTATACACATTATATATGTATATATGTACATTATTCATATATACACAGTATGTACACTTGGATATACTTTATATATATATATAATGCATATTTATGCACCACATTGCACAAGGTTACAGGAGGCAGTTAACTATCACATGCAAGACATTGAAAAACATTAAAGTTCCATACATCATTCATAGTCTTATCTACTGATTCTTCAATGCATCGAGAATAACATAAATGAGGAGTTTTAACTCACTTCAATAATTACTTTCTCTAAAAAAAACAATCAAGTACTTCCTGATATTGAGTACATTTTATCCCAAAAGCAAGGAAATAGTGAGACTATCCAATAAACAAATCTCTGTAATGTTTAACTAAACTATTCAATTTTTCAAAACATATAAACCATAAGAGAAAATAATACTCTGAGTAAAGACATGGAGCATTTCAATATTAAAAATGATACAAGAATTAAGCTGATGCAAGCATATCTATCTCTACTGATTTTGATTTTTATGCTTCATGAATAAACACATTTAAAAAAATCATTGAAGATTTTTGAGCAGGTGTGATGTTCGCTTTGAAATAAAGTTTGGCTGTAAGCTTGAAGATTTGAGAATTAAATTTAATTCCTTAAATAATAGACACAACACCAATACTAATTTCCAAAAACTCTGGTGCAGGGGGAGAGGGGCATTTATCAGTTCCATGTTGCTCTCTTTGTCCAATTTCTGTTACCTGGGTAGCTCATTTTCTAAGAAATCATTGTTGCCAACTCTGTAATGACCTATATGGTAAAAGATTCTAAAAAAGAGCAGATATGTGCACATGTATAACTGATTCACATTTCTGTACAAGAGAAACTAACACAACACTGTAGAAGTACTATACTCTCCAAAAAAATTAATTTAAAAAAAGAAATCATCGTTTCCAGTATGAGGAGTATAAGCATTAGTCTAGCTGAAAAAGAAGCTAGATTGTCAAATTTCTCTGAATTTTCTCTTTACCTTGGAGAAAAATTTCTCCAGGAGAGCACGGATAACATTAGTGGGGCATCAAGAAAGAGCAGGCATGAGGCCAGCTGGTATGATTTGAGAAGGGGAAGCAACTTCTTCAGGAATTACAGAAGGGAGAAAGACTTTCACCTCTGCTGTTTCTGTCCTTCGGAGTTACAGGTCAGCCAGAGGTGATAGTGTTCTCATTGAAAACATTCTTCCTCTCCCATTTAGTGGGCAAAGAGATTGATTCTTTATTTAACACATGTACATAGAATAAACGTGCAAGTAGAATAGATTTTTTTCATATTATTTTCAGGATAACAGACAGAGGTTGGCCAACTACAGCACATTTCCCAAGTAAAACCCATTGCCTTTTTTAGTACAGGACATGTTGGCACCATAAAGAAGGCTAAACACCGAAGAATTGATGATTTCAAATTGTGGTGCTGAAGAAGACTCTTGAGAGTCCCATGGACAGCAAGGAGATCAAACCAGTCAATCCTAAAGGAAGTCAACCCTGAATATTCACTGGAAGGACTGATGCTGAAGCTGAAGCTCCAATAGTCTGGCCACCTGATGTGAAGAGCCGACTCATTGGGAAAGACTCTGATGCTGGGAAAGATAGAGGGCAGGAGAAGAGGGTGACAGAGGATGAGATGGTTGGATGGCATCACTGACGCAATGGATATGAATTTGAGCAAATTCTGGGAAATAGGGAAGGACAGGAAGCCTGGTGTGCTGCAGTCCATGGGGTCAAAAAGAGTCAGACATGACTTTGCAACTGAACAACATGTTGGGACTCATACCACATGACCCGTAAAGGCCAAAGTGTTTCTTGTCTGACTCTTTAAAGAAAAAGTTCTCTAGGTTACTAAGTAAATGTCCAATTAACACTTACAATGCCTAAAATGCCTAATATTAACCCTAAGAAATGCCTGATGAGAAACCAAAAAAGATAAAATCAATATTAGTAATATAAAAGGGCTAACACAAAATCAAGAGCATTGACTCATATGCACTTACAATATTTTTCATATCAAATGTGGCCCATTTGGTGAATCATAAAGGATTAGACAGATTTAAAATCAGCTCTGACAACTAGTTTAAAGAAATTATCTGGGCCCACTGACTACACATTTTACCATTTCATCATTATAAGAAAGGTCAAACTTTTCTTTTAATACCCCTGAAGTAGTTATTTGTTTGTGATACGTCACACTGGTGATTCAACTTCAATATAAAAGTTGCCTAGAGAACTTTTTAAATAATATTTTGGTGAACTGTACTTCTTTTCTACTTTTCCAAACATATTTTAGAAAGAAGGGATCATCCTTCCATAGCATAGGCAGCAACACAGACCCTAAATAAACCTTTGGAAATTGATATAACACAAAAATTAGAAAGGTTATAATTATCTGCACTTGTCAGCAAATTCAATAATTGTTTTATTACTTATTGACTAACAAGTTATCAAATCCATGTTCCTTGATCATTATACAGAATGGAAAAAAATGTATTTTTCTTTGATTTAGTAAGGCTTACTCATGTATGTATGTATGTGTGTATGCATCTACCTATGTCTACCTATGCACACAGAGGTGACCCAACATCACAGAATTTTCTATGGTAAATATTAAATGGTGCCATCAAATAATGAGGCTCACCTCACTCTGCATAACAAGTTCTAGGTTCATTCACCTCACTAGAACTGACTCAAATGTGTTCCTTTTTATGGCTGAGGGATATTCCATGGACACATGCACTGAAACTTCCCCATCCATTCATCTGTCAAAGGACATCCACGTTGCCTTCATGTGCTAACTACTGTAAATAGTGCTATAGTGAACACAGGGATACATGTGACTCTTTCAGTTATGGTTTTCTCAGAGTATATGCCCAGTAGTGGGACTGCTGGGTCATATGGTAGTTCTATTCCTATATTAATGCATATATGTGGAATCTAGAAGGATGGTACTGATGAACTATTTGCAGGGCAGAAATAGAGGAGAAGACTTTGGACACAGCAGGGAAAGAAGGGGGGCAGATCACCAGCCCAGGTGGGATGCATAAGACAAGTGCTCGGGCCTGGTGCACTGGGAAGACCCAGAGGAATCGGGTGGAGAGGGAGGTGGGAGGGGGGATTGGGATGGGGAATACGTGTAAATCTATGGCTGATTCATATAAATGTATGACAAAACCCCCCAAAAAAATAAATAAATAAATAAATAAAAGTAAGAATAGGTACATAAAAAAAAAAATTTTAATGCTAGAACACAGAGAATCATAAATAGCTGATATAAAGCCTGAAGTTAAAGCCAAATTCTCAAAATGTAATCATAGATATACATTTTCAGGAATCTTTTATAAAGATTGTCAGTGTTAAAAATTTCAGCAGTTAGCTTTCTAATCCAATCCAATAATTACGTGAAGTATGAAAAACCTAGAAAAGGTGGCTTCTGAATTAAATAACAAAATCTTACCTCAAAGGGATATACATACACACATACATATGTATATTTGTACATATATACATATGTATGTATTCGCTTATTTTTAAAAACCATGAAAGAACTGACACTAAAAATTTTGTTAAATGCTTATATACAGGAAGAGATGAAATAAGGAAGAGGAAATAAGATAGAAGCTAGACTTATTTTAGTATGTCTTTTTTACAGGTGTGACCTCAGAGAACTATGCAAATATTTTACATAAAAGCTATTTAAGAAAATCCCTAAAATTCAAAATAAAATACATCAACAGAATGCAGTACCCAGCTAGCAGCACAACCATGTACAGAAGAATTAGTCCAAGTGACTCCAAAATACAGTAATTTGATTATACATCCCTAGAGAGATATCCCTTAAGTACAAAAGAAATTAACAAAAAACAATAAATATACTGTTGTGGCAGTGTTGGCATTATGATTCTGTTGTACATGTATCATTTCATAGATCATATAAGTATGTTGCTGGTGTTGAGAACTAAGTTTTTAAGTGTTATTGACAGGAAACATATAAATCAATGAGGTAAAATAAAAACCGTATAGCCCTGAAAAAAAAAAAAAAAAGAAGGGGGGCCGTGAACTGAGAGAGTAGCATGGAAACATATACATTACTGTGAGTAAGATAGCTATTGGGAAGTTACTACTATAAGTAAAATAGATAGCTATAACACAGGGAGCTCAATGCAGTGCTCTGTGACAACCTACAAGGGTGGGATGGGATGGAGGAGTGGGAGAAGGTTCAAGAGGTAGGGGACATATGTAAATGTATAGCTGATTCATGTTGTAAGGCAGAAGCCAACACAGTATTGTAAAGCAGTTGTCCTCCAATTAAAAATAAATTTAAAAATTAATCCATGTGACTTTATAAGTACTTATGTGCTGCACGCGGAATCGCTTCAGCCGTGTCCGACTCTTTGCGACCCTGTGGACTGTAGCCAGGCTCCTGTGTCCATGGGATTCCCCAGGCAAGAATACTGAAGTGGGTTGCCATGCCCTCCTCCAAGGGATCTTCCTGACCCAGGGATCAAACTTGCATCTCCTGCGGCTCCTGCATTCGGGCAGATTCTTTACCACTGAGCCATCAGGGAAGCCCATAGTTACTTTAAAATACTATTAGTTCTACTTTGAAAATTACAAATTCAAGGTCAGGAAGATGATTCCACCCTAAATGAATTTGTTTCTCTTTTTTCATGAAGGCTGGAATGAAGTTAACTGAACAGGAAAGTATGAAATATCAAAAGTAAAAAAAATACATAATATAACTGTGCAAAACAAAAAGAGATAATATAGATGTGCAATATTTTTTAAAAAGCAGATAATGTAAGTTTACAAAACCAAAAAAGCAGGTACTTGTCAGTTCCACAGACCTGGATTTTATCTTGACTTTTAATCTCACTTGGTGACGTGCAAGTTACTTATCTGGTGCTCTTGCTTGAGATATTATGAGAATTAAAGATTACATTTGAAATATTCTTAGCTTTTAAACTTCTATGACAATATTTCAAATGATAACACCTTTGGGATAACTTAAGCATTTCCCATAGTTTTATGCCTATGCTTTTATCCATCTTTAACTCTGATATACTATTTTTTAAATTGTTCCTTTGTACTCTTCCCTTACTTGTCAGCACTGTTGATTTAGAACCTACGGTATATAAAAGAGTTATTTAAAAAGTGTACACCTAAGGTATATGCAAAAATTTCAGATTTTATTTTAAATGGTCTAAATTTAGCTTTGAGATATCTATTGATAAAATTAGAATAATCTTCACCTTTCTTTTTCTAGATCTGAAGATCTGCCTCAGTATACAATCTCTGATCGGCTCTAAGAAACATCACATGTTGGTATTTTAAACCACATATGCTATTTTACAAAACTGTGCTGGTTTTTATGACCAATTATGTAAAATTCACTCATCATAAAGATTTTTAAATTGTAGGTTAATAAGCCTTACAATTGGAAGTCTATAAATAGAGTTTCAAGTCAATATAGATTGTTCATGTTCTCTGCCTGCAAAATGAGGGAAACATCTAACTCTTCAGTTTTAGTATGATGTCCTCTAAACAAGACTCACAGGTCACTTTTAAGGACAGAGGTTGGTCTGAACTACTCTGTTAAACAATGGCAATCACAGCTGTCCCCAAGCTCCACCAATACACTGTGCATCCTTCTATAACACACCGATAACAATTTTTGTGTGCATGTTTGATTTCCTTCTTTCTTAGGGGACAGCATAAGTGGGTAAAACGAATGTCATGGCCTGGTTTTACCACTTATTACTTATGAGATCTGGGACAAGTCACATAATCTTCTTGGTTCTTTAGCTTTAAAATAAAAATAATAAGACCTTAGGTTTGTTGGGAGAAGCACATGTAACAAGTTAACATCTACCTCAAGGTGGATACAAAAATATAAGCTCCTCTACAAGGTGGCTCAGTGGTAAGGAGTGCGGGTTTGATTCCTTGGTCGGGAAGATCCCCTGAAATAGGAAATGGCAACGTGCTCCAGTATTCTTGGCAGGAGAATCCCATGGACAGAGTCGGACACAACTGAGCGACTGAGCACCCACACCCCTCATAGACTGGGTACAGACACCGCTAGTGAGCTCTTTGGGGGCAGGGAAGGGTTCCGCAGTAAATCACACACCCTTAGCCTTTAGCACAAGGAAGTACGTCACAAAAACTCATGCAAGGAGCGAATGAATAAGCAAGTGGATGACTAGAAGACCAATGCTCCGGTGGTGTCCAACTCTTTGTGACCCCATGGGCTATACAGTTCATGGAATTCTCCAGGCCAGAATACTGGAATGGGTAGCCTTTCCCTTCTCCAGGGGATCTTCCCAAGCCAGGGATCGCACCCAGGTCTCCCACATTGCAAGTGGATTCTTTACTAGCTGAGCCACAGTTGAAGCCCAAGAATACTAGAGTGGGTAGCCTATCCCTTCTCCAGCAGATCATCCCTACCCAGGAATCAAACCAGCGTCTCCTGCATTGCAGGTGGATTCTTTACCAACTGAGCTATCAGGAAAGCCCTATTTCAGGAAAGGAGTTTTGGAAATCTTTGGTTTATTGAATGATTTGATTCCGCTTTGGCTCAACTGAATCCAATAAATATCCCAAATTTTACAAGGTTTAAAGAATATATTTCCTGGGATTTTTCAGCCACAGAAACCATCTAATGTTAAATTCAGTCCTCGATGTCATGTGAGTCACAGTCTGGGTGTTCTATAGTTGAAATCATTCTGGGTGTTTGAATCCTTGGGGTCTCAAGGATTTGAATTCTGGGGTCTCAGAATCCTTGACACTTTGGCTCAGATTAATGATGAACTGAGGCTCCCTAAACGTTAATATGCTTTCAGCTCCCCTTAGGAATTCATTAAAATCAAATTCTTAGGCATTAAGACCCTGATGCTGGGAAAGATTGTGGGCGGGAGGAGAAGGGGACGACAGAGGATGAGATGGTTAAATGGCATCACCGACTTGATGGACATGGGTTTAGGTGGACTCCGGGAGTTGGTGATGGACAGGGAGGCCCAGCATGCTGCAGTTCATGGGGTCACAAATAGTCGGACACGACTGAGCAACTGCACTGAACTGAACTGATACCTAGAGATCCTGAAGCTAAGTTTTAGATAAGGCGGGTTTCAGACAACTGCATTCAAATGGCCCAAAATGCAGTTAATTCTGTTCCATAAATTTTTCTCAAATTTGCCATCATCTTTTACATTTTCAGGTCATTGCCTGGACTCACTTCAAGTCCTGGACTAATAAGATTGTCTCTAGTGTTCCATTTCTTGGCTACTTCTCATCCACCATCCACACTTCTGCCCAAGTGCTCCCTGCGAAGCCCCCACAGTGTCATGTTAACTCAATGATTCCCCCTTTACCTAACACAATATAGTAAATGCCCCACATCCATCACAATGAGCTTCAGTGTTGTCTTTGCCAGTTAATTAATTTCGTTGTTGTCCTTGTTTAGTTGCCCAGCCATGTCCTACTCTTTGCGACCCCATGGATTGGGATTTTCCAGGTAAGAATCCTGGAGTGGGTTGCCATGTCCTTCTCCCAGGGATCTTCCCAAGCCCAGGAACAAACCCATGTGTCCTACCTATGTCCACTGCATTGCAGGCAGATTCTTTACCGCAGAACCCCAGGGACGCCCCATCCATTTGCTTCCTACTCCAGTCATGAGCAACTGCTCAAAACTCACCCAACACCACAGGCACACTACTTGATCATATTTTTAGCTCAAGCTGTTTCCTCATTCTGGAGCTCTCATTCTCCCAGCAGCCTCATCCTTTATGTGAAATTCCACTGACGCTTTTAGAGTTGAGCTAAATGTAGCAAGAATCCATTGAGAGATCCTCTGTGACTCACTGCCAGGCTGGCTTATTGCTGGATTCGTCTACTCATTCATTCACTTACTGAAATCAGCAGCCCTCTTACACCGTGCTATGAATACTGTTTATTACAAGTTTTGCACAAGATTCTGAACTTCTGAAAAGTGGAGATCTTGTTTACACTATTTTTGTAACCCTAGAATCCTGAGTTACTACTGAAAAAAAAATCCCACAATGTTTTAAATAGTTAAACTTCACTGAAATAATACTTCAAAGTGACTAGTTTGAGAGGTACATTTTTTCCACTACATTTTTCTGATTATAAAGGTAATATACGCCTATTCTACAAAAGAGGGTAATAATAATATAACAAGGAAAATTATCTGATGCCACCATACAAAAAAGTAGCATATTTCTTCACATAAATTATATATACATATAATGATATTTGATATGATAAGCTCCCCTAGTAGCTCAGTTGCTAAAAAATCTGCCTGCAATGCAGGAGACATGGGTTCAATCCCTGGGTCACAAAGATCCCCTGGAGAAGGAAATGGAAACCCACTCCAGTACTCTTGCCTAGAGAACTCCATGGACGGAGGAACCTGGAGGGCTACAGTCTATGGGGTTGCAAAGAGTCGGACACGACTGTGTAACTAACTTTCACTTTTTTTTTAATAGGGATATTTATGTATGTATAAAATATCTTTTTTAAACTTGGGATTATACAGTATTACTATATCCTCGCGCTTTCCCCATTATTACAGCCTTAAATTCTTTTTTCAGGACATGTTAATAAAGGCAAATTATTCACTATGAATATCTTTATTTAGTCATTTTATAATTGCTCACATTTGATTGACTTTCCTTTCTTAAATGCAATAAATAATGTTTCAATGCTTTATGATTTTCTTCTGCCATGAAGCCATTCAAACAGTAATTCTCAAGTCAAAAGGTCAAAACATTTTAGGGCTCTGGATATAGACACAGCCTATTTGTCTTCCAGGAAAGTTGAACTATTTTCCATTCCCATAGCAGGATGGTACTCATATCACATTTTTATTTGCACTGAGTTGTGCTACCAAAATAAAAAGCAAGGAAACAAACAAAAATATTTTTTCTGCATTTTATGCATCTAAAACAATGCTTTGATTTTAATATTTACTTTCACTAATATTAAGTTGAATGGATATGGATATTTCTCAAATGCTTGATAACAGAAGAGTTGATCCATAGCCTTATTTTCTGTTTTTTTCTATAAAGATAGTTTTATTTACTAATTTTTATATTTTAATTTAGGTATTTATATACTATTTATATTAATAATATCCAATATTTAACACTTTTAAATTAGTCATTTATGTTATTACTAAAAGAATGTGAATGAATGTGAAGTCGCTCAGTCGTGTCCGACTCTTTGCGACCCCATGGACTGTAGCCTACCAGGCTCCTCCATCCATGGGATTTTCCAGGCAAGAGTACTGGAGTGGGTTGCCATTTCCTTCTCCAGGAGATCTTTCCGACCCAGGGATTGAACCCAGGTCTCCCGCATTGCAGGCAGACGCTTTACCATCTGAGCCACCAGGGAAGCCTCATTATTACTAAAGATGCTTCTAATTTTAAGTAGTAAAATCTGTTAATTTTTTCAAAATTTCTCCAGTTTTTATTCTTCAAATTTCCTGACATTTTGATAACATATAAATATAATTTTGAAAAATATTTTTTTTGGAGTTTATGGTTTTATTGCATTCTTCAATTCACTTTTATCTTATTTGTTTATGTTCTTCTTTGTTACCAAAAGTACATTGCTTATGAAGAGAAAATATATTTAATAAGAAAAATGATACAAAAGGTAAAACAAAAAAAGGGAAAATTTTGCATTTTAATTTTTCATGAAGTGAGAATCTACTTTTATTTATTTCATGTATCTAATCAATTGTTCAAGCATATATATATATATATCCATCATAGTGGTTAAGCCATATTTGAATTTTTAAAATTCTGTACTATAATCTCATTTTATAAGGTACTAGCTAATATAAAACTTTCAATCACTACAATATGTATATCAGTTCTACCTTAAGGAAAATAATATCTAAGGGGAAAAAAATTACTTCTCCTCTTCAAATTACCCTGGTATAATCATTATCTTCTTGAAACATAAATCTATATGAATGCACATATATACACACAATCCATCTTTTGCAAAAAATACTCTTTCATTTTCTGGCTTTAAATGATTCATATAATGGAAAAATATAGTTTTCCAGGTTGCAATGTATTATACCAAAGTCTTCAGAAGTGTTTCACTTTGGAAAATATTTAGCAATTATGTTTAAAAAAGTCATTGTTTGTCATTGCTTAGTCACTAAGTTGTGTCTTACTCTTTTGAGACCCCTTGGACTATAGACAACCAGGTTCCTCTGTCCATGGGATTTCCCAGGCAAGACGGCTGGAGTGGGTTGCCATTTCCTTCTCCAAAATAATCATTACATTTCATTAAAAGAAAATAAAAGTCTGTTTTGAAGCTGTCTGTCATCTGACCATATGATCAAACACATGCACACATGAATATATATACACACAAACATTTTATGTATAGTCATAAACATAAATATGTATATATGTATAAAAGTATAGATCATACATTTTTGTGTATAAGTATGTATCTGTGTATTTGTGCATATGTGTATATAACAGACAAGTATGATTAAATTATTGAAACCTATAGATTTCAAAAAAAAATATTGCTGAAATAATATATGTGTCTTTAATGTCACTAAAAGGCTTCCCTGGTGACTCAATAGTAGAGAACTCGCCTGCAATGCATGAGACTCAAGTTTGATCCTTGGGTTAGGAAGATCCCCTGGAGGAGGAAATGGCAACCCACTCTGGTATTCTTGCCCGGGAAATCCCATGGACAGAGGAGCCTGGCAAGCTACAGTCCATGGGATTGCAAAAGAGTTCAACATGACTTAGCGACTAAACAATAACAATGTTACCGAAGAAAAAATAGTATGCTAAAGTTAATAAAATCTCATATGTTAAGATTCTTGATTGATCTCAAGGAATGACCTCAAAAAATCCTTGAATGATTTTACAAAAGTTCAAAAATAAATTAGCAAGTTATACTAACCTTTGATCAAGTGACTTTGGAATGAAGGATTGTCACAATCTAAGTATTAATCATAAGAACATCAACAATGTAATAATAGCAGCAAACATTATTTATTTTACATAAACTATGTTCCAGACACCAGACTGGCACTTCACATATATCAATTCCTATAGAGCTTAATAACTGTATAAGCTTGTTATTTGTTAGCTGATAAGTTGAGGCTTAAAGCGGTTGAATAATTTGTATAGTATCATATTCCTAACAGAAGGCAGAACTAGAATTAGAATTCGAAACCAAATATACCAAATGCTTAAGTCTGTGCCCTTATTAGTACACTGGATTATCTCATAGCTAATTCTGATTAAAGTGGCCCACACTGAAAACACACACAGACACACACACACACACAATCGTCAGGGTACCCTCACTTCACATAGCCAGTAACATGTGAAAGTATGCTGTATTAAATAACAGTGGTAAAATTTGCAGCTGAAATATTAGAGGACTTATAAACTATCAAAACTTTGGGGGAGGGGTGAAACTCATCTTATTACTTGTTACACATGTCATAATTGTCATCATACCCTCCTCTCATCTATATGATTATCAAGATCATGGGCACAATAACCATAGCATCGATTCTCAGTGAGAAAAGCACTGTGTGAACATTCAGCTTGCTTCATTTCACTTTAGGCTCACAATAGCCCTGTGAACATCATATTCTAGATGAGGAGATCAAGTTAGAAGAGGTTAAAGCTCACTTAGCAGTCTCTAGAGACAGATTCCATAATGGGTGTGAAAGAAAATTATTAATAGAGAGGAACACATCATCTTCTTCCTGGGTGGGACCCTCTATCCATAGTTCAGGTTCCTTGCCTCTAATCCATAGGAATACATTCATTCATCCTCAGAATATTTTCATTTGGTTATATTTAATATCACAGAGATAAACTGCAAAGATAGTTCTCTGTCTTCACTTCCTCCCACCTGGCTTCCTTCTAAAAAAAGTTATTTCTCAAATATCTAATGGATGGAGCATTCTGACTGGAGACGTGTCCAAGTGATAAATAGTAACAATTTCATTAAGGATAAGAACAATGGGTGAATTCCCTGGTGGTTCAGTGGTTAGGACTCAACGTTTTCACTGCCAAGAGGGCAGGTTCAATCCCTGGTCAGGGAACTAAGTTCCAAAAGCCAAGTAGCATGTCCCCCCACAAAAAAAGAAGTGCTCCTTTCTCGTTATATAAGAAAACCTCCATCTCATCTCACTTTCAGACTGCTTACTCACTGGTTGTATTTCTGTTTGTGTTTTGAGAATATATTACGTGCTCTGTATACTTCATCAAGGGAAGCCCTCTGAAGGTATTTTCTTTTTTACTTCATCAACCACAACTCAGGTTCATTTCAGGAAGCACTTCACCCTCAGTTTCATGGCAACAAACAGCATAGTAGTCCTTCTACACATATCTATATACCTCTCCAAGTATATTCACAAGTATAGTAAAATGTTAGTGTCTCCTTATTGAGTTACATAAAAGCGTTAGCTGATTCAATGAGTGGCATTAGGAGGAAAAGTCCAAGAAACACTGCACAAAGGGAAAAGACCAAAGGTGGTTTTTCATAACACCATGAAAGAAGATGCTAATTGCATCAAGCCATCATTTAATAAATTTTTCACTGTAGCAGAAATTTGAGAAGAATAAAACTTCAACATCTAGAAGAATGAAGCCTTAAACATTTAAAATGCATCACATTTTTATATAACAAGATGACAGCTATGTGCAAAGCAAATTGTCAAAATTGGGTGTTAACTTTGTATCTCTTACGAACACATACAAAATGCACAGTGCTAACTGAATGTGATTTGGCACATACACGTTCTGTGGTGAAAAACTATGGTCAAATATACAATGAAAAACTGCCTATCATCCATTCAGATGTGTGTGACGTGATATGTGCGTCTCTACACATATGTACAGTGCATATATACAGGTATAAGAAGTGGATTCATTTGCGTAGGGTATAGAAAAATGCAATGACTTTGAGAAATGTTCATAACATTGCATGAGAAAGAGTTGATTTATGATATATTTCTCAAATGTCTGAAATTGTCTTAAAGTGTTGCTACATTAAAATCTGTATACACTTGTAAGGGACATGTAACATAAGCATAAATCATATATGATTTGATATATGACATTCCTATATCAAAATGCAAGAAGAGGCTTTACAGAGGAAAGTTGATTTATGTCCAAATATCAAAAATATTATGTCTGTGTCTGCAAGCAGGACCGTGTATTATCTTAAAATACAGATATAGACACAAATATATAGACATATATATGTATATATAACTTGATTTGACTTTTACTATTTTATGATTATGAATTCTTTACCCTTAGAAAGTAAAAAGACTATAGAAAAATTGTGATACATTTTTCTCAACAAAAAAGGCACAGCATATTCCTCAGCAATTAAATCTAATAATGACTACAATTTTAGCTGCTAATTGATTAAATGAATTGTTTGTAATAAGAAAACCTCTGAGCAGGTTTCAGAATTAATTTATGTTTCTAAATGAGCAAGAACTTTCTAAGTAGAACGCCTTAAAAAGACATTCCCTGAAGGAGCAAACAGTATTACAAGATAAAACTCAATTACAACAAGTGTATTGATGTTTTTCACAAAGTATATTCTCTTAATCACTTACATTAGCATTAAGTTAATTTCAAGTTTAATTCCATTAGAAAATATTGGTTTTTAATTGTTCAGACTGACTTGACCACAGATAAATTAAGGAGTGTCACATCTCAATAGACATTTGTTTTATCTAGCAAACGAAAGGGAAGTTCAGAGACAACCAGAATAAACTAATCCTCAAAGAACAGTTTTAAACATCCTTGGCAGAGCTAACAATCATTTTCATATCTTGTAACTTTGACTAGATCTGAGAAAGTATGTAAAATCTATTTTTCTTCTGTAGAACACATTGCCCAAAAGGAGCATAACTTTATCGTAGAAAGAGAAACGAGTTGCGGATCCTAATAATTCCATCCTGAAGTCAGCTTTGCTGTTTACTCGCTCTGGTAAGTCACTTCACTTGTCTTGGCCTCAGGTTAGAAAGGACTGGGAGGCAAAAAATGTGAATGCAAGGTCGCTTCAGTTTCACAGGTGTATGTTACATAAAGTGCACAATATTTTAAAGTTTTGAAACTATGTGAATAAAAGATCATTAGATTATAAAGAAAAAGAATGAGAGAGAGAACAGAGGAGAAAAGGGGAGGGCCAGGGGGGAAATTCACCTGGAATGTGGCTTCTCTTGAAAAATCAGAGAAACATGGTAACAACTGGCTAGGGCTGTTTTCTTTCCTCTCTTTAAATAGGCTGGAAATAGAACTGCCATATGACCCAGCAATCCCACTCCTGGGCATATACACTGAGGAAACCAGATCTGAAAGAGACACGTGCACCCCAGTGTTCATCGCAGCACTGTTTATAATAGCCAGGACATGGAAGCAACCTAGATGCCCATCAGCAGATGAATGGATAAGGAAGCTGTGGTACATATACACCATGGAATATTACTCAGCCATTAAAAAGAATTCATTTGAATCAGTTCTAATGAGATGGATGAAACTGGAGCCCATTATACAGAGTGAAGTAAGCCAGAAAGATAAAGACCATACAGTATACTAACACATATATATGGAATTTAGAAAGATGGTAACGACAACCCTATATGCAAAACAGAAAAAGGACACAGATGTACAGAACAGACTTTTGGACTCTGTGGGAGAAGGCAAGGGTGGGATGTTTCAAGAGAACAGCATCGAAACATGTATATTATCAAGGGTGAAACAGATCACCAGCTCAGGTTGGATGCATGAGACAAGTGCTCGGGCCTGGTGCACTGGGAAGACCCAGAGGGATGGGGTGGAGAGGGAGGTGGGAGGGGGGATCGGGATGGGGAATACATGTAAATCCATGGCTAATTCATGTCAATGTATGACAAAAACCACTGCAATATTGTAAAGTAATTAGCCTCCAACTAATAAAAATAAATGAAAAAAAAAAGTGAAAGGGGGAAAAAAAAAATAGGCTTGTTTGTCCAGTTCAACTGCCACGCGTGCTTAGTCGCTCCATCGTGTCCAACTCTTTGCAACCCCAAGGACTGTAGTCCATCAGGTTCTTCTGGCCATGGGATTTTCCAGGTAAGAATACTGGAGCAGGTTGCATTTCCTTTTCCAGGGGATCTTCCCAACCCGGGAATTGAAACTGTGTCTCCTCTGTCTCCCGCATTGCAGGCAGATTCTTTACCCACTGAGTCATTATGGAAGCCTCCAGTTTAACTTGGTCCCATGTAATTCAAAGCTGAGACAAAACACCAGTTGTCATTTTTCACTTCCCTAGGAAGAATACTTTTCATTTGATAGAAAAATATTTTCTGTTCTGTTGATTCTATCAAAGGGAGAAAGTACCCATTGCCAATGCCTCCTAGGCAGCTGTGGGCATTGGGGTCTATGACTCTGTAACTTCACTATCTAAATAAATTTCTTTTCATTCTATGATTTCAAGTCTGAGCCACATGGACCTGAAGTCTAAGGCCTTTCATCCTAATTCAAAATCATCACTTATGCCCCCAAGTAATCAAAATAACCCGTGTAATTAGACTCCAATTAATCTGTGGTCAACATTACAAGGATTTATAATTGGACTCTAATCCAATTATAATTGGATTTCCTCAGAAGAAGTTGGCCATTTTCCTTTTAGCCAAATTCATCCAAATCTTCATGGAGTCAGTATGGAAAGGCAGGAAAAAATGAGCACCTTGTACAAGAAATCCAAAATCAGCTTAAGAGCAAGCAGTTTCCTTGCAAAGCCGACAGTTCAGTAGAGGGTTTCCTTCTTTGCTGCCTAATTCATGTCCTCCATCTCAATTTCTTTTATCCTGCTTCCCATGCTGCTTACTGACTGCCCAAGAAAACATCCTTCAGGGCAGCTAAAAACAAGGTGTCATGGAATCACCTAACTAAATTCTGGAAGAGGCATGGACTGTAAGATGTGCCCTAAAGCAGTGGTGCCCAAAGTTTTTGGCACCAGGGGCTGGTTTCCCGGAAGACAATTTTTCCAGGGACTGGAGCAGGGTGGGGCAGGATGGGGGGTGGGGTGGGTGAGAGGCAGTTTCTGGCTGATTCAAGTACATTATATTTATTGTGCACTTTATTTCCATTATTATGACATCAGCTCCACCTCAGAACATCAGGCCTTATATCATGGAGGTTGGGGACCCCTGCTCTACAAAGATAACAAACAAGGGCTTCCAGTGGAGGTTCAAGTTGAACGTCATGAAATCTGATTTCCAGAATTAGTCTCTTATGTGCTGTTAACTCACTTCTCGGGAGGGCAATTTGGTCATTTTTGCTCATTTGAAAACTAGAAGAAATTTCTTTTATTCAATGGTAATTTATGTTATAACAATTGAGGAAATCAGCTCATTTAAAATTACCTTTTCTAAAGTAATATTCAAGAGGTTCTCTAATTGTGAAAAACATATACTCTTTCAACCTGAAAGTTATTACCTAGAAAATGGCTCTGCTATCCCAGATCTTCTCAGCTTCTATATTTCAAAGAATCACGAATGGGCTGCAGTATCATTCTCTACTGTACATAAGGAACAACTTATGCTCAGAGGTAGAATCAAAGCTAAAACATAAAGCAATAAAATCCTTGTGGGTGAGAAATGGAATATTTCCTGCCATATTAGTAAACAAAGAATGTCACAATCATCAATGGTTGCAGCCACCATGGATGGTGAGCTAGAGAACCCTGAGGAGACTCAGGAGGGCAAGAATACCTGCCATCTAGCAGCCATCAGACTACAGCCACTCCCTAAGGTGGGCCCTGAGAAAACTCAGGATGTGAAAAATAGGATACCAGTCCCAGATAACTGAGGTGCATATCAAAGGAAGGATTTTAGTGAGCCCAGATTCTTGTATCTTCCCATACAAAGCAAAGCACTACAGTCCTTAAATTGAGATATCTGTTTTTTTCTAAATTAATAGTAATCCTTTGACCACCTTCCCTTTGTTGCAAAACTTCCATATAACCTGTCTCTCCCCATCACCTCCTCAGAGCAGTTCTCCCAGGATTACTTAAGATGCTGCTTCCTGGGCTTGAAGTCCTAAAAATTCCCATCAAATAAAAGATAACTCTCAACTTTAGGGTTGTTATTATTTTTATTTTGTTGATGCAGGAAATGGTTCTAGGATTGTCCCTGCATCTCTGCCATATCATGCTGCCCTCATTCACAAGTCACTGTAGCATTTGTCATCATAATGTCCTTCAGCTGGGGGTTTCAGAGAAAGGAAAGCAAGTCAACAGGTATAATGCTGGAGACAGTGACAGGGAAGACCAGAATGGGGAGGGAATTATCAATACTACTGTTCTAATACTTTTGTTCACAGACAATTGCTTTAATCATGTATTTTACCTTCCCAAAATCTCAAAGTGCTTCCATTGTCAACAGAATTATGTCTCCATAATTCAGGGGTGCATTGAAACATATGGACCTGATGACCACATATACCTTCATGATCTCATCTCCTACAACTCCCTCATTGCTAATAGAACCCTGGGTTCTCTCCAGCTTGTGGCAGTGTACACCATTCCTGATTCAAATTGGAATATTATATTTCTCTCAATCAAGACTGCTCTCAATTCAGATTTCTAGATGGCCAAGAAGATGACATACCTGCTACTTTGCTAACATGAGGGCTTTCCTGGTCGCATGGTGGATAAGAATCCTGCTGCCAACACAGGGAACATGGGTTCAATCCCTGGTCCAGGAAGATTCTGCATGCTGAGGAGCAACTAAGCCTGCACACCTCAACTACTGAGCCCACACAATTAGAGCCCTCGAGCCACAACTTCTGAGCCTGAGTGCTGCAGCTTCCAAAGCCCATGCACCCGAGAGCCTGTGCTCCACAAGACAAGCCACCACAGTGAGAAACCTTTCTCTGCAATGAAGAGTAGCCCCTATTCACAACCACTGCAAAGCGAGGAAGACCCAGTGCAGCCAAAACCAAATAAATTTTTTTTTTTAATTTTAAAGAAAACATGAGGAATCACTTTTAGTATGCTGCTCGGAGCCCCATTTCTAAGAGCCTTTGGAAATAACTGATACAACTTTATAAGTCCATGCTTTCATAAAAGCTATGTGAAACATCCCATCCCCACCAGTTCCTACTCAAACTTAACTAATAAGCCACTCAGAAATAATAATGGGGTGGGGGGATGGATGAAAATCAGAAAGACAAAGGACAAGCAAGAGGATACTGGTGTTTTGTAATAATTTGCAGCTATCAGAAGAATTCAAATGGAATCGAAGTGGCCAAAAATATACTACTGTTAGCTTACATCTCTTCTTCCCTCTTTAACTGCTCTTCCCATGGCTCCTCATATCTGCCAACATAATATAATTCTAATTGCATTTGCTTAGGAAAAGGCCTTAGGAAGCATTACTACAAACAAGTGGAGTAGAGATGACAGAATTCCAGCTGAGCTATTTCAAATCCTAGAAGATGATGCTGTTAAATTGCCACACCCAATACGCCAGCAAATTTGGAAAACTCAGCAATGGCCACAAGACGGAAAACGTCAGTTTTCATTTCAATCCCAAAGAAAGGCAATGCCAAAGAGTGCTCAAACTACCATACAATTGCACTCATTTCACATGTTAGCAAGGTAATGTTCAAAATCCTTCAAGCTAGGCTTCAACAGGATACATCTGAGAAACTCCAGATGTACAAGCTGGATTCAGAAAAGGCAGAGGAACCAGAGATCAAATTGCAGCATCCATTAGATCATAGAAAAAGCAAGTGAATTCCAGAAAAAAACATCTAATCCTGCTTCGTTGATTATGCTAAAGTCTTTGACTGTGTCCTCTCTGTCTGTGCTAGTTTCTCGGTTGTTGTCTGACTCTATGCAACCCCACAAACTATAGCCAACAAGGCTCCTCTGTCCATGGAATTCTCCAGGCAAGAAAACCGCAGCGGGTAGCCATTCCCTTCTCCAGGGGATCTTCCTGACCCATGGATTGAATCTGTGTATCACAGCAAACTGCTGAAAATTCTTAAAGAGATGGGAATATCAGATCACTTTACTTGCCTCTTGAGAAATCTGTACACAGGTCAAGAAGCAACAGTTAGAACAATGGACTGGTTCAAAATTGGGGAAGGGGTACATAAAGGCTGGATATTGCTTGCTTATTTAACTTACAGGCAGAGTACATCATGTGAAATGCCAGGCTGGACAAATCACAAGCTAGAATCAAGATTGTCAGGAGAAATATCAATAACCTTAATTGTGTAGATGATATCTTTCTAATGGTATCTAATGGTAGAAAGAAAAGAGGAACTAAAGAGCCTCTTGATAAGGGTGAAAGAGGAGAGTGAAAAAGCTGACTTAAAATTCAACATTCAAAAAACGAATATCATGGCATCCAGCCCCATTACTTTATGGCAAATAGATGATGAGGAAACAATGGAAATAGTGACAGGTTTTATTTTCTTCGGCTCCAAAATCATTGTGGATGGTGATTGCAGCCACGAAATTAAAGATGCTTGCTCATTGGAAGAAAAGCTATAACATATTAAAAAGCAGAGACATCACTATGCTGACAAAGATCCGTCTAGTCAAAGCTAAGGGTTTTCCAGTAGTCAGGTACATCTAGATGTGAGAGTTGGACCATAGAGAAGGCTGAGCGCAGAAAAAAAATGATGCTTCCAAACTGTGATGCTGGAGAAGACTCTTGAGAGTCTCTTGGGCAGCAAGGGGATCAAACCAGTCAACGCTAAAGGAAATCAACCCTGAATATTCATCGGAAGGACTGATGCTGAAGCTGAAGCTCCACCTGATGGGAAGAGTAGACTCACTGGAAAAGACCTTGATGCTGGGAAAGATTGAGGGCAGAAGGAGAAGGGGGAGACAGAAGATGAGATGGTTGGATGGCATTACCAACTCAATCAACATGAGTTTGAGCAAATTCTGGGAGGTACTGAAGATTAGGGGATCCTGGCATGCAGCAGTCCACAGGGTCTCAAAGAGTTGGACACAACCTAGCAACTGAACAACAACAAAAATAGTTGCAAATTTCTCTATACTGCAGATGAGGAAACCGAGGTCCCAGAGCCAGGTGATGGACAGAAGTTTTAAGTCAGGGCTGATTGATTCTACAACCTGTCATCTTTCTATCTATCAAATTATTCTCTAAAATTAGAAAAAAAAATCAATAGAAAAATAGTTTTGAAAAGGAAATTAAAACCAGTAGAAACTTCACTCCTCAAACGAAAATGGATTACCAATCTGTCTTCAAAATTTAGATATTATTCTAAGTTACATCAGTTGCAACCAACTCTTTGCAACCCCATGGACTATACAGTCCATGGAATTTTCCAGGTCAGAATACTGGAGTGTGTACCTTTTCCCTTCTCCAGGGGATCTTCCCAACCTAGAGATTAAACCTAGGTTTCCTGCATTGCAGGTGGATTCTTTACCAGCTGAGCCACAAGAGAAGCCATAGTTAAAGAATAGAATTCCTTAATTCAACATGTTGAGGATGAGTAAATTTTCTTTCACCTGTCTAGGTTCTTTTGGCTGGTCTAAGAATCAAATTAACAGGAGACAGATTAGTATGATAAAGTCAAACAGTAAGTTTCATAACATGTATACCTGAGAGACACCTAGGGAAACTGAGTAACTCACCAAAATGACACAAGCCCTCACCTGAAATACTGTCTTCAGCTAAAGACAAAAGAGCATAAAGGGATCAGTGTGTTGGGACTTCTAAAATGCACCCTGTGGAGGCAATTCACATGGAGATGAAAAAGCAAATGTGTGTCAAGTGAATGCTTGCTGGGCCAGGCAGAGACAGTGGGACAACAGAATTTAAGCAAACGAATTTGTTGGGCTCCTCCCTGTTTGCATACCTACTTCATATTACATTTATCTGTGGTGATAGCTCCCTTCCTGAAACAAGTCCTTAAACTGCAATCTTTTAGGCAGTTAAGAGGAAGGTCAAAGGTGATTCTTATTTCAGGCCTTAAAAATAATCGACTTAAATTAATCCTTCTGCCAAAAAGACACAATTAGGGGTAGCAACTTATGCTCCCCTGCAAATATAACTATTAAAACTTTCATAAACATGTAGAAAATGTTTTAAAATACCAATGCCCTCTCTGTATCATATATGGTAAATAATGCAAAATAACTCACTCATTAGTATGTTTTTCCCTAGGACCAAGATTTCAATTTACACAATGTTTTTTAATGGTTTCTCTTCTACCTTCTCCTCCACAGAAATAAATTATTTGCTTTTCTAAAACATTCCTCAAAAATGAGAACATGCAGTTGTAATGGTGTCCATACTTGTTAAGCTACATTTTTCCCTGAACATACTTGCCAAGTTTCTCATACAATATATTTAATATATTTCTCTTAGCGGGGATAGAAATAGAATAATTTATTCATTGTCTTTAGAGGATTGTGTAATGATAACAAAACCTGTGATGCCGTCCACTTCATCATATATTACAATTATCGTATACCCTTTAGAACTATCATTATAGCTTATTTTAATTGCTACCATTTTTCATATAAGAACCTGAGTCAGAGAAGTTAAATAATGTGTCCATGAAATTCAGCCAGGGGATAACTGAGCCAGGATTAAATCAAAGATTCCACACATCTGCACATTTATATCCAATCTCACCACGATTACGAGCCATGCATTCCATAAATGAGGCTATTCTGATTGAGATTTCTCTGAACCCCCCACGCTTATGTCCTACATCTTTTCATGCAATTCAAAAATATACTGTAATCATGAAAGAAACAAATGGTCTTTATAGTTCCTCTTCTTCATAAAATACCGCAAACTGAAGGAAAATTGCCTCTTTCCCATGAAATTTTAGAAAAATTTCTGAAAAACTTTGACCTGTGAAGATGAAAGCCCTTAGTTTGTTTTAAATTTTCAGAAGAGCAACTGAAAACTCTTTCATCCATTGTAAACAGCGACTAATGACATTAATGGAACCTAGATAGATTGTGAAAAAAAAAGAAAATCTTGTCAGATGATTTGAGAAGGTAGTAATGATTAACCATTCAATTTACCATAGAAATTAATAATCCCATATTTCTCTCCCATTAACAGGTAAGACTGAAGTTTTTTCCCTCACTTTACTAACACGTGATCTACTCTAAAATCACTATGTTACTAGAGATACAACTTCCAGGTTATACCCCGTGATTAAGTTCTCTGAACCTCAGTGATCTCGGTGCACTGGGAAACAGCTAACCTCCAGGACACATCCCCTGGGACCAAATATAACCTCTGGTTTTCTATCAACAGATTGTTCCCATGAGAACCTGCAAAGAGATCAGATTCGGGATATGGGATGGAACATATGTTCCACTTCTCAACTGACTAATGGCAAATAGGCAGGGGCTTCCTGGTCTCAAATAGCGAACGGAGACCCAGCAATAAAGCAATAACAGGTCAGGGGTCATTGTCATAGGATGAGCCTTCTAGACTGAGGGTAGCCGTCCACCCTGCACTGTGCACTGATTGGCTTTGCACATCTCGGGTTTTTCCAAGAATCACTGGAGCACCATCACTCACGGCTACCCTCCGCACACTCGCCTGGAACAGCCCCGGGGGCAAATGTGGTCTCAAATATTTCTTGTCAATTATTCCACAAGCACTAACCTTCCCCACTCCTCACCAAAACTTCTAAAGGGACAATAAATTCTTCTAGGAGGGATTCATAAACTCTCCGATTATTCATATGTTAGGTTCACAAAGTGTTGCATAAGCAAACACCAGAAAATACAGCCCTCCTTCACATGGCATGTCAGAATACTTTTTAAACCTCTGAATCCACACACCACAAGCTAATATATAATCAAAGCCCAGAACCCTAGGCAAGTTACACTCTCTTCAAGAGACTAACTCCCTCATCAAAGTCTTACTGGGAGAAGCAGACGGTTTTCATTTACTTTTGCTCCTTCTCTCTGCCCAGCAGCTCTCAGAGCAAGAAAACCAGTTACTGAAACTCAACGGGACGCAACGCAGGAACATTAAGACCCCAAGTTCTGTGGCTTCACCTGACCTCTTAGTCTTAACCTTGTTTTGTCATTACGCCCAAGGGGAAAAGGAGGACTGTTGGTAGCGTGTACAGAGATGGCTGAAGATCCCTTTGGCTTTGTCACCCTTCCTGCCAAGAAAGAATGGACAGGAGCAAAGACTGCTGGTGTCCCAAGTTGTTCTTGTTTCACTGACAATTAGTTCTCAAAGGAGACTGAGCTTTCTGATTATCCTCATGTCTAATAATTGCTCATCCATTGGTACCAGAAATATATTATCAACAGCATTACATGCCCTCAGCATATGACATGAATTTGATTCATAAGTGCCTATATTGCCTATCAGTGCCTGGAAAAAGTGAAGTTTTCTACTGATTCATAGCAACAACCCAAGAATCACGTTTATTTTTCTTAAAAAAAAAAAAAAAAAGAAAGAAAGAAAGGTTATAACCAGACCAAATGTATTTTAGGAAAATTGACTTTAATCCAAATCTCTGTCATCCTGAAACATAATTTTTTTTTTCAATTATTATTTGATGCTCCCAAAGTGATTGCAAAAAACCTAAAGTATTACACAGGATTTTTAGTGAGAAGACTGACAGCAGTTTGGAAGAGATAAACTAGCCAATAGCACCTCCTGGTGGCAATGGACACTCATCTGCTTGGGAATCTGTGGTGGTTTTAAATGTCTTCAAAGGGGCAATTTCACGACCTCTTCCTGTAAAACATTCCAGGATCTTACTCTCAGGTCTATTAAAATGCTTTGAACAACAGCATGCACCCATTTCCTCTAACCTGCCTCAAACCTGCCTCTGCGGTTGAGATCAGAAACAGATGGTCTCTACTCTTTATTCCTAGGTGACTATATGAAGAAGGAGCCACATCAAAATTTTATGAAACAGATTTAATCACAGTAGCTCATCGGGGTCCGCCCATATGTCTGTCCAGAGGAAAACCTGCAGATACTAGGCTCACCATTCAAAGCAGAGGGGTGGTTTAAAGGGCCAGGATGTTTGAAGCAAAGCTCTCCATCTGAGGACTGCTTCAAAGGTGCTTCACAGAAGGTGAATCACCTCTGCATGTGGTCACACCAACTCCCACTCTTCTCAGAGGCGATACTCAAAATGGATTTTAATCAAGAGATTTTTGAATAATACTGTCTACTAATGTTTTTACTCTTTGCAAGTCAACTATGGGACAAAACTTAAAATGCTTTTTTTTTTTCTTTTTGAAGTCTAGCATTTTATTTTTTCTATCACTGAATTGAAGGCTATTTTATATCTTCTTCACTTAACACTTTAAATATTCATATTGATAAACTTTGATTTTTTGTTATTCATTTTAGCACTTCCCAGTGGTTTTCAAAGTATAGACCAAGCTTATGTCTGCCCAGTGCATTTTGTTCTTACAGAATTGACATGAGACTGTTTTCTTTTCTGTTTTCTTCCCCCACTGAATAATTACTATTCAGTAATAATTATTCAGTAATAATTATTATTCAGTACTGAATAATTACAAAAATACTATTGTATTATTATTGTTACTCCAGGTGATTAAGAAAGTACCCTTCTCTTAGATCTCTAGAGAAAGTTTGTTTTTATAATCCAATCAGTGTAAAGATAGCTTTTCTCCATATTTTCCTATGGGAGTGAGTTTTTAAACAATTAATTAAATGTGTGATAAGAAAAATTGAAATGTGTTGAGACTCATTTGGGAGCCTTTAATTTTTCAAAAACACAGTATAGTAAATGCCAAATTCACATTTCATAATGATTTTTGATCTTCTGTCTATAAAGGAAGGGACAAACTCGTGATAGGTGCATGCAGTATGTTTATTCTTCCAGGTACATATATATATATATATATATATATATATAAAAAGAACAACTAATTGCATATTTTTTCTTAAACTCTCACTAAATTATACATGGGCCATATACTCATTTTGTATTTTGTTAATAATCATATACTTGTTCTTAATCTTATTCAATAATGTCTGTGCTTAATGCACATTTAATCTATTTGAATTTAAAATAAGCAAAAAAAAATAAGTTGGGACAGAATAACTTTTTTTCCCTTTATTCTTTCAAGTGTTGCCCAGCATTCAATTTGATAACTGTCAAAAGATTTCTAAATAAATGCAGTTATATTAACTTTGAAGGTCCTCTCTCGCCCTCTAGTGGTGAAAAGCAGTACAGATATTTGAACGGCTGGGTTTGCCCTGAAATACCCAGGGGGTTGCAGGTAAGACCACTGCTAGAAGAGGGACTGCGGAGGATTCAAGTCCCATATCTGCCACTGACAACTATGAACTTGAAACTTCAGGTGGCCTTTTGTTTTTCAGTTTTCTCATCAAACAGAGTAATGATGATGATTTGCAACATCGTTGTGACAGTCATAATGGAAAATGTTAAGTCAAAAGCATTTAGAAATTGATCAAATAAAATTAAATGTGTTTTTTAATTTAAAGAAAATGCAAAGGACATAATATATTTCATCGATGGATCTGATCCTATGGGGAACACTCACAGCAGCTTCCATGGCCCCTCCTTCCTAGTATTGTACTTAGAGCATTGAGTGGAGAAACAGCCTTTAACAGGTGATCAAACATCGATCTCGCAATCAGGAAATAAAACATCATGGGTCAGGTGACCCTCTGAGAAGGCTTCTGCATGTCATCTTCTCGCTCAGAATGTTTAATTCAAATCTAATCACAAAGGAACAATCAGACACATCAAAACAGGGTTTTTCTGGGGAAAAAACAAAAACGTGTTCTTATGTCTGAAAACTTCAGTATCTTGAAAAATCAGTGAGGCTAAGAACAAAATCATAATTAAAGGGATTGTTTTGAAAAACTGTGAGAAACAAGTATAATATATGATCCTTGACTGAGTCCTTCCTGAATAGGGGAGGCACATAACATTGGCGCATTTGTAGATATTTGAAAAGGCGCTTTATTTGAAAACATGATACTGAACCTTTCTAATTTGTTGACTATTTTTTGCATGTGATTGTTTAGAAGAATGTCCTTGATCTTAGGACATACAGGTTTAACTACTTAGAGATGAAGTGCCATGATTAAAATATATTTGCGTGTTGAAAAGTATACAAGTGTGCTTGCTTTCCAACTGAAGATTTATTGGGGTTAACAATTACTTCTTTGCATTTCTAATTGTCCAGGGAAAGGCTTTTCTCTACATGTCCACCTTCATCTGAGGCTTCCGTGACATGATCTCAGGTAATTCAAGTTTGAATTTTAAAGAAATAGCTCCTCTGCAAATTTCTGCCCTGCGTGGATCACTTTCCCTATTTGTAAAATGGGAATTATAAGAATAATTATGTTTCTGGTCCTAAATTCCCCAGGAATGTTACTACTTGTTATTCATCCTTTTATAATTCTTCCTTCAAATTTTCAGACCTCAACTTTTGTAACTACTATAATGCTAAATTGCTTGCATTTTTTGTCCGAATGGTGTGGTTTCAGACACCTTATTCTTCTGCAAATCTTTTTTCCCTGTCTGTAATGGCTTTCTACCTTCTTCTATTAAAATATCGGGAAAGTGAAAGTCTTAGTCACTCAATCATGTCCAACTCTGTGTGACCCCATGGACGGTAGCTCGCCATGGCTCCTTTGTCTGTGGAATTCTCCAGGCAAGAATACTGGAGTGGATTGCCATTCCCTTCTCCAGGGGATCTTTCTGACCCGAGGATGGAACCTGGGTCCCCTGCATTGCAGGCAGATCCTTAACCGCTGAGCCACCAGGGCCGCTGCGGCCATCTCCTCGTCTGTAAAATCAAGCTTGACCACCTTCGGTGCCACCTCTCAAAGCTCAGTCCCTTTGTCTTCTGTAGTTTCCTCTTAATTATACTAATTGCAAATGTGTGTGTGTGCATGCATGCTTGGGGGGGTGTGTATGAGTATCCTTTACTGGGCTGAAGTTCCCTTGAACACAAGCCATTTGTATCAACTCCTGAACATCAGTCAGAACATCTGCTGTTGATCAAGTGGGCAATGGGCATTTGTTGAGGGAAGGTATGAAAACAGTTAGCATATCCCGGGGTCAGGTAGATCCCCTGGAGAAGGAAGTGACAACCCACTCCAGCATTCTGGCCTGGAGAATCCATGGGCAGAGGAGCCTGGCAGGCTACAGTCCACGGGGTCACAAACAGTCATACATGACTTAGCAACTAAACACCACACCAAAGAGCTAATGTGACTAGTGTTAGGAGTCAGCGGCAGTCACACCTGGATGAGGCATCAGCGCGGGCAGTTGTACAGGTTAGTTATTAGGACTCGGTTGGTGGGGCAGAGATGCCAGGGTACATAGGAAACATGGGCCTCAGGAGCTGGAGAATCTTGTGTGAAGTATTATAGGATATTATATTATATTATAGGATTATAATATATTATATTATAGGATTTCCCTGGTGGCTGAGATGGTCAAGAATCCACCTGCAATGTGGGAGACCTGGGTTCGATCCCTGGGTTGGGAAGAGCCCCAGGGGGAGGGCATGGCAACCCACTCCAGTAATCTTGCCTGGAGACTCCCCATAGACAGAGGAACCTGGTGGGCTACAGTCCTGGGTCGCAAGGAGTCAGACACGACTGAGCGACTCAGCACCCAGCACAGAATTATAGGATATTTAGAGCACGGAGGCCTTGGAAAGAGAAGGAAAAGGGAACATGGCCAAACATTCATTTTATCCACACTATCTTTTTTCCCCCCAGACTCCAGGTGACTGTTAGCAGAGCTGTGAAATGTAAGGTCGTCAAATCACTATTAGAAATATCTTTCAGGGAATTCTGTTTCATTGGGTCCAGCCCCTCTGCCCAAAGCCCTGGCATCAGTGAGGAGGGAGAGCAGGTGATGGACAAAGATGAGGAGGGAAAAAAAAAGACATGATGTGTTCTGCTCCAGATGGGACTCTTGGCCTCATTGCTGCATCTCATTTCTTTTCATCTCCATGATCAATACTGAAATGAATCACTCCTGCTCGGACCCACTTTTAAAGCAGGTCAAGAAAGATGAAGTGCTGCCCTCTACTGGTAGCTTCAGCAAATCCTCACCCTCAGTTCATTAAGCAGATGAGTTAAAACAGTCCCCTTCTTCCAACTCATTTTGCCAAGACAGTGCAACAAAAAGGCAGACTTTCTTTAAATTCAGTATACCATAATAGCAAATAGCTCTTTGGTTTTCACATCTTTTACAGTTTGTTTTTAACTATTTGCCTCTGTATTTATTAATAAATTTGGCTGCAGGATTAGTTGTAGAAATTCTTTGGGCATGTAAAGAGTACTGAATCACCCAAAGGTCAAGTTCTCATATGTTTAGGGCTGTGCTGTGCTGTTCTTAGTCACTCAGTCGTGTCCGACTCTTTGTGACCCCATGGACTATAGCCTGCCGGCTCCTCTGATCATGGGATTCTCCAGGCAAGAATACTGGAGTGGGTTGCCATGCCCTCCTCCAGGTGATCTTCCCAACTCAGGGATCGAACCCAGGTCTCCCACTTTGCGGGCAGATTCTTTACCATCTGAGCCGACCAGGGAAGCCCATGAATATTGGAGTGGGTAGCCTATCTTTTCTCCAGGGGATCTTTCCAACCCAGGAATCAACCTGGGGTCTCCTGCATTGCAGGTGGATTCTTTACCAGCTGAGCTACCAGGGAAGCCCTATGTTTAGGGCATCTAACCAGCAAATACGAAATAAAACAATAGGAAAAAATAGAGAAAGCAAGAAATAAGAATTCAGCTTCAATAACCTTAAATAAAACTTTGTACAGAGAAAATCTAAATGAAGTTAAGTAAAATACAGTAGAGCATATAGAGACTGTGATATGTAGGGAAACAAAATTTGCCACCCCAAAATGTCTCTTTGGCATGTGGATTATTTCAAGCTAGGGAAAAAAATCAAGTTCTAAAACACTCAGGAAGAACTTTTGACATTTTCCCTAACTGCCTTAAAAATGTAGACAGAGGACCTATTCCAGGAAGTAAGCCACAGCCGTAGATAAACTACGTGTGTAAACAGAGAAGAACCCAGTAAAGTCTGTTAAAATTCTCTCTGTGTCCTATCATCTCTGCCTGACCCAGAAAACACTTATTTACCAAATGTTGCTTTTCCATACCCACATGAATTGCCTCCATCCCCTTCGAAGTTCCAAATCACTACCCCAACACCCTCTTCTCTCTTTAGCCGGAACTGACATTTAAGATGAAGATTTCGGCCATTTAGGAATGTTACTTAATTCCCCTCGGCGTCTCCCACCTTTACAAGTGATTAAACTTCTGTTTGATTTTCTCCTGTTAATCTATCTCATGTGCACTTGATTCTTAAATCAGCCAGAATAACCTAGAAGGGTAGAGGAAAATTTCCTCCTCCCTGACAATACTGTGATTTATGAAGAGAAACATATATTTGGTCTTCACCCCTGTTCCTGGCACAGAGCTACTAAAACCTTTAGACTTTCCTGTGATGAGAGCAATGAAGATGCTGTTTGTTAACTTAAGGCGGTTATCTCTGGGCAGCACCTAAGATGGGGGCTGGCTGCCAGAAGAGCCAGTCCTATGATTACAGGCTTGGAATTTCCAGTCCTATTCCCCTGAATCTCCAGGGAGGGGAGAATGGATGAAGACTGAATTATATCACCTATGGCCAATGATCTAATCAATCATGCCTAAGTGAAAAAGGAAATCAGTCCTGAATATTCTTTGGAAGGACTGATGCTGAAGCTGAAACTCCAATACTTTGGCCACCTGATGCAAAGAACTGACTCATTGGAAAAGACCCTGATGCTGGGAAAGATTGAAGGCGGGAGGAGAAGGGGAAGACAGAGGATGAAATGGTTGGATGGCATCACTGACTCAATGGATATGAGTTTGAGTAAACTCCAGGAGTTGGTGATGGACAGGGAAGACTTGCATGCGGCAGTCCATGGGGTCTCAAAGAGTCAGACGGAGCGACTGAACTGAACTGAACTGAAAGTAACACAGCTTCCATTACAACCAAAAAGAATGGGGTTTGGAGAACAGCCAGGTTGGTAAATCCATGGAGATTCAGAGAGGATGTAAAGCTCGGAGGGCAGAGAAGCTTCACGCCCTTTTCCCCTACCTTGCCCTGTGCGTCTCTCTCATCTGGCTGCTCCTGAGCTATAGCCTTTTATAATAAATGGGTGAGCTAGTAAATGATCCTCTGAGTTCCGTGAGTTGTTCTAGCAAATGAATTCAACTCAAGGAGACAGTTGTGGGAAACTCTGATTTATAGCTGGTTGGTCCCTGGACTTTGACTGATGTCTAAAGTGGGAGCAGTCTTGTGGGACTGAGACCTGGACCCGTGACCTGGGGCTCTCTCTGGGTAGCCAGCATCAGAACTGAGTTAAACTGTAGGACATCCAGCTGCAGGTGGAGAACTGCTAGGTGGTGTGGGGAAAAATTCGCACACATCAGAATGTGAACTGATGAACACATATTGTGGTTGGCGCCAGAAGTACAGATGTGAGGTAAACTTTACATTATTGAAAAGATAAAATTCATATTGAACTATTCACAAGAGGAAGGCTTTAATAATCACTTCTGTTACAGCTTTGAAAGGTCTTAATCTGCTCCAATCCCAGTTTATGTTCTGTCCTAAATACACACTTTCATCATTAGAGTTTATCTTTCTAAAGTAATCTCCATGATATGCTCTTTCATCTTCTATTAATAAAAGCTATATTTAAAGAAAAAAAATCAATGTTTAGGAGTGAGTTTAACAGAGGTTTCTCTTTAAGTGTAAATTGCAGTCGTGGGGTTACCTCTCTCAGGAGCACTTGCATTTCGATTCTCTCACATTTGGGTCTCATCCTCCGCCAGAAGGTAAAACTAGTTCATTAACTAGCTGAGGTGAGCACACGGGATGACTGTGTATAGGGGTATCTGTCAGGAGCCCAAACGCTTCTGGAAACTGTTGTAACAGTGTTACAGTGAGAAGACATCTGTTTCCACCTTTACCATTAATTTATTCATTCAATGCAGACTAAGACAGCAGACATAGAGATCAGACTTGTGGTTGCTAAGGGGCAGGGGAAAGGGCAGTGGGGAAGGGATGGACGAGGAGACGGGTTAGCAGATGCAACGTGTTACACATAGAATGGATAAAGAACAAGGTCCTATTGTACCGCACAGGGAACTCTACTCAATATCCTGTGATGAACTGCAATGGAAAAAAATATGAAAAAGAAGATATACATGTATATGTATACACATCCGAATCACTTTTCTGAACACCAGAAATTAGCACAGTATTGTAAATCAACTACACTTTAACGAGATAAATTTTTTAAAATATATAGACTGACAAGGCTTCCCTGATAGCTCAGTTGGTAAAGAATCTGCCTGCAATGCGGGATACCTGGGTTCGATCCCCGGGTTGGGAAGATCCCCTGGAGAAGGGAAAGGCTACCCAGTCCAGTGTTCTGACCTGGAGAATTCCAGGGACTATATAGTCCATGGGATCACAGAGAGTTGGACTAGACTGACAACTAGAGAGGTCCAAGTGAAAATATGCATTCCAGCCCTCAAAGAGCCTACACCTTCATGAAAACCATTGTAGTCTGCATCTTTATAACCAAAGAGGTACATCTTGGAAAAATTTTTTAAAAAGAGGGGTTCTCTGGTCAAATATACTTGAGAAGCATGACTTGTGAAATCCTCCTCTTTGCAATTTCTAACACACATCTATAAATATAGATATCACCAACTCAATGGACATGAATTTGAGCAAACCCCGGGAGACAGTGAAGGACAGAGGAGTATGGTCTGCTGCAGTCCATGGGGTCTCAAAGAGTTGGACACAATTTAGAGACTTAACAACAACAAAAATATGTTGAATAGCTATATGACTAAAAATAGGCATTTACATTTAGACATTCTAGCTTAAAATGTGCTTTCACATGAATCATCTTGTGTCACATGGATATAGAAGTCAAAATACCTAGAAATTCCATGAAACCCAGGAAGGCACATCATTGGGTGTAAATGTGTCCCACGGAAGGCTTCTTCAGGGGTTCCTGCTCCATTGTTGAGATTTCTATCAGACAAGTGACAACGAGTGTGTTTCTTCCTGGGCTGTATCCTAAATGATGTGGCTTTGGCTCTGCTAATTTCTCCCAAAACCCCTCTGCCCTTGTCTAACTCAAAGTTGACTTAACTCAACTTTCAAAGTTGACTGGTTTGGGTAAGATGACTTTTGATACCTTTGGGTCCTTCAAATAACTTCCTCATTTTCTGGAAAGAAAGTCATTCTATGCAGCATTCCACACACCACCCGTGTCAAAATAGATGACAACCAGGGATTATTAACTAACTCTATTGCAGCTTGGGGTGCTGCAGTCCATGGGGTCACAAAGAGTTGGACACGACTGAGCAACTGAACTGAACTGAACTGATTGCAGCATGTACTTTAGAAAACAGAGGCGGCTTCTTCTCCCCCCACCCCCACTTTACAGTGTCTGCTCATTAGATGGCTCTGGAAGCCCAGAGAAATCTTGTTGAATGTATTATTTATCTTTTGTGTGTTGTTGGTTAAATCTACAAGAATATTCTAGATGCTGGTGTTTGGGTGTGCGTGTTCATAAGAGGAGTGCATTTTCTTTTCAGAATGTGGGAAGAGGTAGATGTGTTCAAGTGTTGATATTCTCAAGTGTGCCTGCCTGTGCACCCCGGCACACACACACCAGTGTGGTGAGCGCTCACGACACCAGCCTGTGGTCTTCAGGAGAAGGACGCCACAAGTGACATCAAGTTCCTTCCAGGAGTTACAGTCCCAACCCCATCTCACTCTTGCAGATCCACTGCCTTGGTGATGCCTTGTTCAGTTGAAGTCTTAATTGAATTCATCCCGCTACTAAGTAGCTTTAATCTAGATGAATTATAAGGCAATATCAAGAAAATCAAAGAATGATTAAACAAATGGGTGAAAGAAAATGAAGGAAGGTGAGTTTTATAAAGAGATTAAATTCAGAGAGACAGCTATTTCTAGTAGAAAATAAAGCAGAAGATAAATAGCTAGACCCTCCTAGACTTACAGTCACTTTTGAGCTCTAAACCTTTAACAGGTAACAGGTTCTCCAGCCTCAATTTTCTTGAGTGAAATAAGGGTATATTACCTACTTCTTAAGTATGTTGTAAGAATGAAATTGTAGGATATAACATTCTGAACACCGTGCCAAGCACATAATCAGCCTTCAACAAAAAAAATTTTAGTAATCTGCTTTATTGGGGCAAGGAGGTTTCAACCTGAAGGCTAATGTATACTTGAAACACAGAATAAAGAACAAAGGTTTGTCCAGCAGGTGAGCTGGGTGGAGAAACTGAAGCTGGTAAAGAATCTGCCTGCAATGAAGGAGACCCACTTTCAATCCGTGGGTCAGGAAGATCCCCTGGAGAAGAAAACGGCAACCCACTGCAGTATTCTTGCTTGGAAAATCCCATGGACAGAGGAACCTGATGGGCTACAGTCCATGGGGTTGTAAAAAGTCGGGCACGACTGAATGACTAACACTAGAACTTCCAGAATAAGGCACTCACAATGTGGATGTATAATATTTGTTATTCTGAGTCAGGTACAGTCTAACTCTGAACCAATATTAATATCATGTAAACCAATGGTCCCCAAACTTTTTGGCACCAAGGGCCAGTTTTGTGGAAGACATTTCTTCTACAGACCAGGGGTTGGAGGGATAGTTTTGAGATGATTTAAGCACATGACATTTATTGTGCACTTTATTTCTATTATTATGACATCAGCTCCACCTCAGATCATTAGGCATTAAAACCCAGAGGCTGGGGAGCCCTGATGTAAACATTTCTTGCTAATCCACATATAACTTAAGTTAGAAGTAAACTTGTCTACTGGTCAAGGGAGATTGCTCTTTTCAGGAAAGAACCTTAAGTCAGGTGCGCTAAACACATTGTTGAGTCTTGACCAGCTCTTTGAGACTCCATGGACTGCAGCCCACAAGGCTCCTTGGTCCATGGGATTTTCCAGGCCAGGATACTGGGGTGATTTGCCATTTCCTTCTCCAGGGTTAAACACGTTAAGGTCAAACAAAATCAAGAAGGAATTCTTCCAGTCAGCCAGGCTTTCTCTGCTCCTTGGCTTTTCAATCTGCAAAATAGGGGTAATGATCCCCTTTCCTCAAGTCTCAGCCTGGATTAAGGGAATCACAATGCACAGAAAATGTCATAAATCCCAATGAAAATAGCCTCATCTATTCATAAATAATATATAACCCTCAGAGATCACTATCTGTGGTTCATCACCTATCCACACAAAAGTAGAGAAAGGTGCATTTAAAAGCTAGCTTACAATTACAAAGCTAAAGTAATGAAAAAGGTCCCAAACAAGGTCCAAGAGTTTTTCCTGGATTTCTATAAGCATTATGTTCATTATCCCAAACTGCGTAACGTCTCTGACAGAAGGCGATTTTGCCGAATTCAATTCTTCCTATGTAAGTACAGATTGCAAAGTGCATTTGAGACACTAGGTGGCGCCACGTGTCCACTCAATGTTACTTTATTTTCCCCAAACTAGGTTGGCCGCGGCCCATCTAGAGCCTGATATGCGCGTTAATAGTTTGAGCTTGTGCTGGAGAAGGTTTCTAAGATGTGACGTCTGCTGATAACTGGCAGCAGATTACAAGCATAGCACTTAGTTCTCAAGTGGAGTTCTCACTCTGTAAAAATTTAATACTCTTTCAGTAGGTCTCTGTGTTACAACTCAAACCAGACCTACAGTTAGGAATTCTTGATTTGTCCTCTAGACTTGGAGCTAAAGCTTCACATTCAACTCTACTGACATTTTGAATAAACTTAGCAGCTAAATAGTTTCAACTGCCTCCCAAAGCCTCTATTTTCTAAAAAAGAAAAAAAAAATTGACATGGAAACTTTAAAGATAGGCTTGAAAACGCATGGCATAAACTAATGTGACTGTAAATGGATTTAAAAACTTCAGCTTCACTTCCCCAGACACATCCATATTATTGTTAGCTTAGTTAACTACACCACCCTTGGCATTTGAAGAGGAACAAATGGGAATTCCAAAAATGACAATAAGTAAAAATAAATAAATAAATAAATCCCATTGCCTCTGATTTTGCCTAAAAAATACTAAACAGTGGCAACTGATCTCTATATATTGGGACTAGATTTGGCACACATTCATTTGGCAAGCCTGAATGTTGTTAAAATTCAGGCTGCTTTGTTTCCATAACATTTATAATGCAATAGCCTTAATGCTTTCTTCACTGATAAGGAAAAAAAAATGAAAATGAAAAACAAAAGCAAGTGGCATATAGCGGGCATATAAAAGTTAAATTGACATAATAGGATGAAATATCATAATGGACAAGCTTGTGGGCAAATACATGTGCAGCTAGGGAAAAAAAGCATCTCAAACTGAGGTCCCCAGAAGCTTTAAGGAAAGCCGAAGTTGGCAACAAATGTATCCTGTGTCTTTGCAGATAACAGCTTCTTAGCAGCTCTAGCATTTTCATCAGTTCATTCACATCTGAACCCAAGCAGCAGAGAAAAGCGGGGTCAGAGGACTGGTGACATTTCTGAATTGACACCGTTAGTCAACTGCCACTTGCTTTGCTTCCAAATCACACGTGGCACCTACCAGGTGAGAAGAGATGCCAACGACAACCATCTAATAAGATGCATCCTAATTAGATGTTTGCCATCTTATTAGATTAGATCCCCTGGAGAAGAAAATGGCAACCCACTGCAGTATTCTTGCCTGGAGAATCCCATGGACAGAGGAGCCTGGCAGGCTACAGTCCATGGGGTCGCAAGAGTTGGGCCCAACTTAGCAACTAAACCATAAGACATCTTGTTTGATGTTTACCATCTAATAACATGCATCCTTATTAGATGGTAAACAACTGAATACCTAATTCCCTATTTGGAGGAGAAGGAATGAAAAGGATAATCCTATCCAGTGTACCTAGATGGGGGTGGAGAAACCAATCTGTCTCAGACGCTGTAATAAAGAGATGCACTGTCTAAAGAACTTAAAGTCAGTAATAAAACTCGCTAAAAAATCTGTCTGCTTTTTTATTATTACCACATGCTAGCTATTCTATACAAGGTCATCAATACAGGGTGGACAGAACCATCTCTCTGTGCCCATCATTTTCGGAATTTCGCTGACTACAGTGACTCCTCCTTAGGACTTGTCAGCAAGCAGGAAATTTGCATTTTGGAAGAAGGAGAAAGCTATAAGGGAAAGAATTCTTAGTTTTCTAGCAGGTATTTTCTGTCCAGGACTTTACATACATATGTTACCTTATTAATCCTCAACAGCAACCATGGGCTGTGTGCTAAGTTGCTTCAGGGGTGTCCAGGTCTTTGCGACCCCATGGACTATGGTCCACCAGACTCCTCTGTCCATAGGATTCTCCAGGCAAGAATGCTGGAGTGGGTTGCCATGCCCTCCTCCAGGGGATCTTCCCCACCCAGGGATCCAACGTAGTTCTCTTCCATCTCCTGCGTTGGCAGGTGGATCCTTTGCCATTAGCGCCACGGGCAGATAATACTGCTCTCATTTTACAGATGAGAAAACAGACTGAAAAGTTGAGCAACGTATTCAAGGACACACAGGGACTGAGGGGTGGAGCCAGAATTCTAATGGAAGTTTTACATCCTCTAAAACTCAGGCTTTTAACCAGTTGAGTAGTTGGGATCAGACTGACACTTAATAGGTACAAAATTTGGACAAGGTATGTAACCTCACTTTAGTATCCTCATTTGTAATTAATGGGATGATCACAGGGCGGGGCTGTCGGAGGCACACCTTCAACAATATAGGAAGGCTCTCATCACTGTCCTGGCACACAAGAAGCTCATCGGAAATGACAATGAATGGAACGTAATTTTCATCATGCAGACTTCATCTAAGAACCCTAGAGATCCCTGTATCCTTCCCATGGATTAAAGAATGCTAGATTATATACCTAAGCGACTTTACATCTTTTCCTGTAGCCCTGGTGGTTTATGGCAACAACTTTGACGCTGAGCAGGGCATACACATATAAGGGGATCTTGGCAAAGTCAGGTAGCAGGCACTCTCAGAGTTCATTTTTCCTTTTCCTCACTCTAACTTGTCAATGTGTTCAAGATTTCTCAGAGAACATTCTCTTGTTTTGTTATACTCTGCCTCCTGCGCCAAGGGTGTAAATGCAAGATTACTGAGGGGAATCGGGGCAAAAGGATGGGTTTCTTTAGTTTGATACTATTCAATACTGGGGTTATTGAGAGACTGATCTTGAGACAATTGGCCTTTAAAAAGTGATCCTAAATATTCTGCCATGTGAAATATACACAAGCACACAATTCTTTCATAATATGTCGAAATTTCTCAATTCAGATTGTGGTCCATCGCAGAAAGCAATCTGAGTTTCTGCCCTCTGAATACGTGTATGAAAATGGAAGCTAAATCATGCCAACATTTCATGACACAGATTACTGGATTTGTCTGTTACTGAAAGGTAATGACAAAATCTTCTTTATGACACTAACTTACGGAGGTCCACAAAGCACTAAAGCCTACCATTTTTTATAAATCAGCCAGGCAAGACTTCGAGGGCACACATAAGCCTTTGTTTACTTTTTGGCACTTGCATTATTTTAATACAATGATGCTATAATACACAGCAATAGATCAATACAACCACTGACACTCCTATTTGTCACATGAATTTATTCCACTTTTCACAAGCCTAGATCCAATCTCTTTGGTGAATAATATTATCACAAACAACGATAAATTCTTTGTAACATAATCTTTGTGAAGATGGCATTTTATTTTACAGTTTGAAGTTTGTACAGATAAACGCTTCTCCAATAAGGTGTTAACATTGCATGGTAAACTTAGTGGGGGGTTTTCCAAGCACCTCCCATCAGGCTTTAACATATTTGGAAATAAATGTCAGGTTAACTTATATGCAGAATGAAACAAACAATAGGAGTCATTTAAAACTCGACTGCATAGCCTGAAGGAGGTTCTGCAGTGGGGGAGCTATATGCAAAGAATGAAGTGAGTTCAGCTTCCCCTGATTGTATGTTCTGTTTCTGTTTTGCTTGTTTTTTGTTTTTTTTTTTTTTTACCATCTCTATACTATGATGTTATCCCTGAGCATACAATCAAACCAGCTGTATACAGGTACAAATGCAATGTAAACATTCTCTTAGTTCAGGTCTAATAGGACCTGGAAAATTACAGGGTCTCAAAAACAGAAGAAAAGTTTGTTCAACACCTGAGCAAGGGATGGTAGAAAAAGGGCCCCTTCATCAGCTTAAGTTGGGGTGCCACGTGCTCTCCACCCACATATTCTGTTCCTTTCTCTACTAATACTACTTTCTCCCATCTCACACAAAACCTTAACTACTCAACGGGGGCACCTAACAGTGTACGTGAAACTGATCAGGGAAAATCTCACAGCATACATGTTCCAGGACCCAGGGCTGGAATTTTGGTCTTGGCAAAGCAAGCCACATCTATGCTAATTGCAAGACAGGGATTCTAAGGAGGATTGAAAATGTTCTCCTCTCAGAACTTGTGAGGCAGGGAATGTCACCTGTCCTCGGGTATTGCCATGTAATGATGACGTCATTAGTCACTGTCACCGCTGACCGGCAACACACCCTGGACTGCTTTCAGGGTGAAGATCAGAATGAGATACTCCGTGCCCTGGGAAAACAGGCAAATCAGCCCCGTAGAAATAAATACTTAAAGACAAACTTTTTATGAACCTGGATTCTTGCATCTTCACTTTCCTAGCGAAGCACTAAAATCATGAACTGAGATATCCGTTCTTTGGGACTAGCAGTAGCGTTCTTCTGAGATGTTTCCTAGATGGCAAGTCCCCCTCTGCCAGAATCACATGTGTTCTGGCCCCTCCGTTTTCCTCTTTGGAGTAGTTCCTCAGAGTCATCTGAGGAGCTATAACTCACAGACATAGATCTCGGTAAGTCCCCGAATAAAACTAAAACTCACAGCTCTCACACTGTGGGCTACTTTAACTTCAGTTAATTGAGAGCTTTGGTTTCATTTTTCGACCTGATACAATGCACACAAGCTGACATGAACTAAGAACATGCCCTTTAAGTTCACATTATTGAGAAACGCGGGTGGGCACCAAGTAGGTGAAACTGGAATTCCTCGCTATGCCCTTGCTGTGGGTTTGTGTTACTACGTTCAGTCCTCCTTTGTCTTTAGTCTTCCTCATGCTCCCCAGGCTCCTGCAGGTTCTGTGTGCAAACGTGCTGATTGTCTGAGAGTTAAATGAAAGCCTAGAACTCACACACAGTCTGAGAAAGAGCATGGGTCTTCTCAAAGCTTTAAGGCAAAGCATCACTGAGGCTGTGGGACCAGCAGAAACATCCCACGACTCTGAAGGTATTCAAGGCCAAATGAAAAGATTACATTGGATTGTGTGAGAAACACATTTTTTCAAGGCTATATAGAAAGAGACATTTATCAAGAGAGGTATTTAGTAGGTCAACGCAAACCACTGAGTGTCACACACTAAGTTGGGCAAAGTCCTTGTTACAGAATCTACTTAAATCCTAAATCCTAGTCTTTTATAGGTACTGATTCCTTATCTCTATCTTTGGGTGATTTAGGTTCTTTCTTTTTTTACTGTATCTAGAAAATAATTGTGACATGAGTGATATCTAGAAACACACATGGACACACGTCTTGCTGTAGACGCTAACACATTCATCTTCCATTATCTCAGAAACCTGGCCAGATGCCGGCAGACAGACACAGCCATGCAGCCCATGGGAACTGAAAAGGAATTCTGCTCAGCAAGCAACCCGGGCAGGCGCTCATTAGGCCTCAGCAGGGTCATCAAGCTCAAGGAAGATGTTAGGAGCTTGGGGGGAGTCCAGAGGACTGCATCAAAAGAAATAAACGTTTGAGAAATGATCCTGAAGGGGCAAGTTGAAAGGCAAGTTGTTTGCCTGGATAACAGCTTGTAAGCACGCAGCAGGACCCGGTCTGGGCAATGGCTTGACTGGAGGGTGAGAAGGCAGCTCTCATCCCACACGGGCCCAGAGAACGAGAGACAATGGCTTTGGGGGGTGAGTTTTAAATTTCCATGGAAATTCGGGACCTCCAGATTTCAAACTGTATGTCCAAAGGAAATGACAGATGGCCTTTTGTCACCCTCTCCCCAACATCAAGGAAAATCAGAGATGATCTAGTTTGGAACAATAAACCTTAGAGAGAAAGTGAGTTCCCTGTTCAACACTTAGGTCACTGTTAGCTCTGTGACTCCCTGGTTTGATGTGGGGAGTTGTTAATTTAACAAGTGCATATGTTTGTGAGTGGGTACGTGTGTGGGGTGTGTGTGTGTGTGATTGTGTGAGTATGTGAGAGTGTCTGTGAATGTGTGTGCATAAGTGTGTTGCAAGTGTGTGTGCGTGTGTGTGTGTGTGTGTGTGATGGAAAATGTGGTTCTCAACTCCTTTGTTCCCAGAAAAATAAGTACAAACATTTCTCAGGAACATTTTTCCAAAGACAGTGAGTGCTTTTGTCTGAAGACACACTCTAGCCGCTCCTTTCTTGAAACACAGTCCGATTTTCTCATGGCCGTGCTCCTTATTCTATTCTTTCACCTGCTGCAGTAAGACTGGAGGTGACCCATTTCCAATGAAATGGGGGTCACTGATGACACAGGTCAGAGATGGAGGGATAATGTGAACATAGTCTGCTGTCTCTAATAGTGCTCACACTTCTTCCCTCTGAGCACAGGCTTTCTACTTCACCACAGAAGAAAGAAAAAGAGAAAGTGATAATATCCAAGTTCAAAACATGACTTCTAAAGTTTTGCTTTTATCAACAAGAAAAGAAAATAGCTTTGTCATTGCAGTTGCAGAAATTCAATCTAATTTCCAAAGATCTGCCTTATGACAAATGCCAAAATATGTGGCTGCCTTGCTATGAAATTCCAAGGAAATGTCACTTTTCCCTAATTGTCCCACAACTGCTCTATTTATTCAGGAATGAATTAAGAAAGAAAAGATCTATTTTTCATCTCTCTGAGTTTCAGAAAAGAGTATCTGTTGTATAAAAATTGTAAATGCTTTGGAACTCATGTTTCTTTCCTGAGTTTCCCGTTTCCTCTTTTAAACATTTTTTAAAGTTCCAGTACATTTCTGCAAATCTTGTGTCTGTTTTACTACCTGAAGCCAAAACAGACTGCAAAACCAAGCAAACACTACCTCCGCTTTTTATATAAATGGCCTTGGAGGGCAATCACCAAGGGACACAAACTCCTCTGTGGGTCAGTCAATCACTACTATCTCTAGATTCTTTAGGGTGGTCCATCATCTTTGGTCTAGGCTCCCGGGGCTAAGGGTCAATCCCTTTTGGTCACCTCTGCCCATCTCTGCTGGAGTAACTTTAGGCCCTTCTGTCTCCTCCTGCAATCCTTTTCAGAAAGCTCTAACGATGATCTGAAGTGGTAAGTGAAAAACCAGTATTGAGAAAACTGAAAAGAAGTAAGGTATTAACAATCTCACACACACACACACACACACACACACACACACACACACTTCCTTCTCTATGAGCAGAAAAGTCCCATCCCTTCTTAAAGCCAGGTTCATCAGTAGATAAGCACTACTGGAATTATTTCAGGGCTCACTGATTATTTTTGTTTGCTTGACAGTACAAGATGAAAGTACAAGACCACATGGTCTTCCAAAAATGTCCTAGTAAGAAGTCTATCCATCTTCTATTAATCTTTCTGTGTTTTAAAAACTATCAGGAATTCTGGTGTTGGAAAAACACTTTCAAAAAAGTGACCAGGGTAATTATTTGTGTGACAGTGCTAGGTGTTCCATCTCCTAATTTGTGTACGAATATCCAAATGTGTTTAAATGTCTCTCACCTTGGGTGGAAGCAAAGGACTTGGGTGACTAAGCAAAGGACAGGGTCATCTTTGTTGTAACTGAAGGTGACATCTCAGTCAAGAGCATGGGAATGAGGTGAGAAGAGGGACTTCAAAAAGTACTCAACTTCAGTGCAGTTCCAATTTGTAGGAAGGCAGAGCAGGGTTCTTCTAAGCCATGTTCACCTCATTAGCTCCAGAGTATGGAAGAGGTGGATGCTACATCTGTTCACAAGACATGGAAGTCACAGAGGGCAGCCTTCTAATTTGCAGTCCTGACAGCCTATCTACGACATGGCTGTGTGCCAGAATTTCTCCTGGTTGGAAAGAAAAAGTGCAGCAAACAAGTATCAAGAGGGACCTTCTCTGGTTGCTGTGTTTTGAAGAATGAAGAACATCCCATCAGATAAATGAAGAGCTGAGAAGCAAAGGCACACAGACTGTACCTTGTCTCTGTCCTGGAAGTTACCCCCTAGAACCCTTTCATTGAGAACTGAAGGGGCTCAGGATGAAACAGCTATAAAGATGATAAGGGGAAAAAAGCAAAAGAAAACAAAGACCACAAAGCCTCTCTATGTCACCAAAGTCATGTAATATGAAGGTATAAGCACTTGGAAAATTGATTGTATTAATGCAATCCTCTGCCAGTTAACTAAAGCTCTCTCCTTTCTGGATCCAATATGTTAAGCTTTAAAAATCAATAAATGTAATATTTTGCAATAGTTTTAATCAACTAAGATGGCAGTTTATCTTAGTGAGGTTAATTGTGTTATTTACTTATTTATTTATTCATTGTCTTCTTGTTTCTACTTCTTTTATACCCAAAAAGCATTTGAGGTGGATTCATTTAGTTATAAAGGCATTTAAACTTTTAAATAAGACACAAAAAAGTCTAAGTGGCACTTGAGACACCCCCTTGAGAGAAACCTCTCATCTCTTGGGTTTGTAGATATCGCATATATTCATAAATCAAATCCTGTGACTACTTAAGTGAGGCCAAAATACTAAAAAAGCACCCTGTATTCCATTAGAAAAAAATGCAATTAGTTTGCTTGGTTATGTTTTTAAAATAGCTTGACATTTTACATAATTGATGAATATGTAATTTTCTAATCAGTAATGGACAGTTCCCATGGAGATATCATTATTAGTCTTTTAATTTACAATTTCAGAGAGTTTTATGAAAGTGAAGACTAAAGCTAAGAAGCAGAGAAAAACCACTCGAGGATGGCATTATCCTATTTAACACCAATAATATTTAACAGTAACCACAATTAAGCTTCACAAATTAAGTCATTGTATTGCATTCCTATTGGATGAGTTATAGGTAGAGAATTTATGTGCAGTGATTTTTTTCCCCATACTAAATTTCCCATACAGAGTCATGTAACCAAGTGAACATCAGAGCAACATATTATACTATAAAGGGTTAAATGATATTGTAGCTTATGTCTTTATTTCTTGTCTCTTTTCTCCAATGATAATAGAGATCTCAGTTACCATGCATAAACACTTAAATTCCCTTACTGAGAATATTTCTGATACTGTTGGTATAAGAGAGAAAGTAACTTATTTAAAGATTGCCTTGTCTGTCTACAGTTTTTGGTAAGTATCTAGATTATGTCATTGGTCAGTTTGTCCTTATGACCTAAGAAAAAAAGACCAGCTGCCATGTTCAATCCAAATGACTTGTTATAGGAATATTTATAAGGACATCAATATTCATTGTATCTTACAGTCATGCTCCAAGCGAAATAAAAATAAAAGTTAAACGGCCACAAATATTACAGTATCATAGGATAAGAACTAAACAATATGTACAGATTCATTGACAACATCTGCGCGAGTGTTGTGGACAAAACATTTAAAAAGAAATCTACATAAAACAAAGTTGATAAATTTATCAAATGTTGATAAATTTTCAGAGACAGTATAAAAGTACACAAAACATAGAAGAGAAAAAGAATTTTAAAAAAACAACCACTAAGCCAGTACATAGAGTACAAGTTTACATTTATATTACAGAATGATGGGAACCAGAGACAAAAACGATTTGATAACAAACAGCAAAGAAAGTTGCACCAATCACAGGGAAGAAGGACTCTCCTTTTTAGATGAAAACGCAGACGGCCACAGCTCATCCCGACCCCCACCCATACACACACAGAAAAATAAAAGCAGATGCAAAAGTCGTTACAGCAACACACGACAGACAGAGGTGGAAAGCGTTTGGCATGTCGCATCACAGGAAGTCAATCACGATTGGCTAACGATGATGGTACCTGGCTCTGGTGCAGGTCACCGGCTTGCCTGAGAGGGGTAACAGATGGAGGGGGCACACCTGATGTGGACGCCGACCGCCCCAGTTTGCAGCTTACTTTCGGTTCTGTGAACAAGGAGGAAAGACACAGCGTTAGCTGAGCAAAGTCTGCAGCCACGAACCGCCTCTCAGACTTCCTTTTGGTTTTGCAGCAGGTTCTTTTAATGCACCGAATTCTTCTGCTGTATGCTAATCATTGGCAAGTGATGAAACAATTTCATCACAACGGACTAAAACGAAATTTGTTCATGAGGATCAGCTCCTGGGAATAAAGAACAAATCACTTAAGTTCAAGGCCTTGTTCCCTTGTGCTCTTTACCCTATTTGCAATGAGTTTCTACAGAGAGATTAGGCTGGGAAGATCCCCTGGAGAAGGGAACGGCAACCCACTCCAGTATTCTTGCATGGAGAATTCCATGGACAGAGAACCCTGGCGGGCTACAGTCCATGGGGCTGCAAAGATTGAACATGGTTAAATGACAAACACAACATCCCATTGGGAAAAAAAGCCAATTTTTGGTGCTTTATTTTCAGCTTTGGTCCATGGATCTCCTATGTCCTAAAATGTCTTTCTACCCTCTCCAAATTTTTCTTCTATCCCGCCCTCTTTTCATTTTATCTTTTCTTCTTTGTCTTATTCTTTCCTTCTTTTTCTATTTTCTAGCTTTTTGATTTTCAAGTTGTCTTGTTCTGGCTATTTCCATGATACAATATTTTCAACATATGACTTCCCTAATTTAAACTCATTTGCTTTTAAGTCTATAGATACTTCTAAGACCTTTGCAATCTTTCATAATAATACTATTTTTCAAAATTAAAAAGCCTTCTCCTAACTCTTCCTTTATTTAAGGAACCTAGATTGGGCACCTAGGTCATTGTCAGGATACTCTGGAGATTAGAATTTGGGGGATGGAAAGAGTTACCTTCATCCAAGAAGTGCAGAATGTATGGTCTACCGAGGACACTAATTTTCAGACATACTTGAGGGTATTGTGCAAGTGATTCTAGTACCTACACACCTACTCTTAAAAATATAAGTGTTCGACTCTAAGTGTACCACACGATGACTTAAACCATCTCTCTAACTTATAAATGAATTTAACTTCCCAGGGGGCGTAAGTCCTTACATGTCTTAAAGAATCATCATTTATCATATAAAATAAAGGTAAAGGTAAAGCATCTATTGGAATCCTGGTTGACATGTTTTTATAATGAGCCAGTGTTTCTATATATCCCTTTATGGCAGTAACACATTTAGGTACATGAAGAAAATTAAGCAATATTTTTTTCCTTGGAAAGGATAGCAAATAATATTTTTTCCTATGAGGTTCCTTTAAAGTGTATGTTGAAGAGATTATCCGATGAGTGACACAATCCCATGCCTTTCATGTTACCCGACGTACCTACGGATTAATTTCCCCTGTTAGGCTTCCAGTCAGACTCTGACTTAATCAGTATCTTTCGAGCATAGGCGCTGATATCTCTAATGCACAGAACTGAGACTTACCAAAATCCAAGCAAACTCCCAATTTCATCATGACCCAGAAAGGCTTTGCCTTACCCCCATTGGACAGTGGTCCTGATCATGTCTTGGTTCATCCACCACCCCCTGAGGGACTGCAATTTAGCCATTAACCAGTCATCACACATGGGAGCTTCCCTTACCGGCCAGCCAACCTATGGCTTTAAATTCCAAGCCCAGCATGGCTCATATGAGTTATGACTTCACCTGCAGTGGCAGGGACAGGCTGAGATGATTACTTATACATTCATTATGCACACACGCATATACAGACAATAAATACATTTCTGTGTTTACACACACACACACACACACACACACACAAATACACACTCCATTGTTGCTTAATGGTATCATGTCATAGGGACAATTTTGTTCATTGTGAGTTTTCGGTTTATCTTTAGTGTACTCATTTCACTCTTGTTTTCCATTTCACCTGGTCCTTCACTTAAATGCATTTGTGATCTATTATGGTGTTTGTGAGACCAGGTTGGTGAAACAAACCATTATGATCTTGGACCCACCAAGGTTTTTTTTGGCCAAAAGAATGTTCTGAAAAAGTCTTGAAAATCCTAGAAAAGATACTGTTTTTATAACTGAATCTCTTAGAGCTATGATATCGAAGTTAAATTGTCCAGTTCACTCACCTTTGGAAATACACTGCACTTTAAGTCTTAAACAGAAGGGCTTAGGATCTATAGTACTGAAAACAATATGTTTTCATCCTGAACTTTGCTAATATAAAAAATTGCCAAGGCTTTAGAGGACCACAAACAATGGACATATGCCTCAAAAGAGATCTAAGATGCAGCTTTCCTCCCCTTAAAAAAAAAGAACTCATTTCATTTAGAGAATCATTATGAGCTAGAAATTACTTAGTCTTTGTACACCTAAGGAAAAACCTCTCTTTGTGTAATAAACTACCAAAAACCTAGAGGTAAAAGTTGATGTTATTTGTGCAATTTTAGTGAAGGTCAAGTATTAAAAAAAAAAAACAAAACCAAGAAAGAATGAGGAGGGGGAGATACACAGAGACAGAAAGAATGGAAGAGGAAAATGGAGAAAAGGAGGAAAGAAGGTGAGGGTGAGAAAGTGGGAGGGCTGGAGGAAGGAAGGAGAAAGAAGACATTAACTTTAACTCCTTAAAATAAACTATCATCAAGATATTCTGTGATGTTTCCAGGCTAGTAATTCATCATCATCTTATGATATTATTAAGGAAGTGCCAACTGGAATTTGTTACTTAAGAAGAAAGAACTAGTATCTTTCTTTTTATTCTTATTGGATACAATCTTTCATTGCATTTTTAAAGGATGGTAATTTCTCCATCATTTTTCATCTTCCCTTTAGGGTGAATTTAATTTCTGTTCAGGATTATGTTCCTTGGTGTTGTTACAGGAGAATCCCCAAGGCATCCACAGCTGCGAGTGTTAGCACTGGAGTTCTCTTTGCTTTCAGAAAGAAAAGACAAATGACTGTTCTCAACCTCTGGATCTACACAGCAATAAGAGATTAGTGCATTTTCACTAAAGAAAACACTTTCATCTAGCGTCAAAGAAATAAGATCAGTCAAATTCTGGGGAGACATATTTTTTCCCCATCTTGTTTTATTTTCTCAGTACACAATATTTTTCTCTACTGGCAGAGGCATGTCATGATTTTCCCTAGTCAATCACACTGCTGAAAGTTTCTAATCGATGACTTTGTGCTACATGGAGGTCACAGAAAGGCCTTTTATTTAATACACCAAGGTATGCTGATTGCAAACTCTACTTTCATTTCTGGAGAAGGCTTTTTTTTTTTTTCCATAACACATATGCTATTTGAGATAAACTGATGCCTGAGTAATAAAGGCACAGTTTTGCCAGGACTATGCTAAATCTTTAACCTTCACAGATTTCAAATGTTTTGTTTTCAAGCTTCCCTCACACATCATAGCAAACATATCTGATGCCCTCATATCCTACATCAAATGTAAATTTTATTATGTAAAATTGGAATACATTTTTATAATTTTGCTTTGAAATTACTGAACTGTGAAAATCCAATTAATTCATGATTCGCTATGATTTCTAGACAGTAATCATGCACACTCAGGAATCCTTATAGAATTAGACAATCTAATCTGGAATTTATTTTCAGGTGTAATGAAACTGTTTTAATGTTAAACTTAACAATTAATTAAATTGACCTAACGTTACATTTTGTATTGATTTAGTTAAATATCCATTCATGTTAATGTGGCAGTTTCATTTGGAATTTTGGTGCTACTATTTTTTTTAAGTATCAAATATTTGCAGCCATGAAATTGAAACAGATTTGCTTCTTGAAAGGAAAACTATGGCAAACTTAACATATTAAAAAGCAGAGACATCACTTTGATGACAAAGGTCTGTATGGTCAAAGCTATGGTTTTTCCAGTACTCATGTATGGATGTGAGAGTTGGACCATAAAGAAGGCTGAGCACTGAAGAATTGATGCTTTTGAACTATGGTGCTAGAGAAGACTCTTGAGAGTCCCTTGGACAGGAAGGAGATCAAACCAGCCAATCCTAAGGGAAATCAACCCTAAAGATTCATTGGAAGTGTTGATGCTGAAGCTGAAACTCCAATACTTAGGCCACCTGATGCAAAGAGCCAACTCATTGGAAAAGACCCTGATTCTGGGAAAGACTGAAGGCAAAAGAAGTGGGTGGCAGAGGATGAGATAGGTTAGATAGTATTACCAATTTAATGGGTATGGATTTGGGTAAACTCAGGGAGATAGTGGAGGACAGAGGAGCCTGGCATGCTGCAGTCCATGGGGTCACAAAGGGTCAGACATGACTTAATGACTGAACAACAGCATTTGTATAGATCGTGAGAACCCAGGGGCCCACAGATCCAGGCACTGTCACTATGATGCTAAAAGATGAAACAAATCTGATCACTTCTGTGATCACTTTGTGGCTGTGGAGAAAGAATATCAAATGTAAAACTCTATCCTGGGAGTAGACATGCTTCTCTCTCTCCATCTCCATGAGGGGCATTCCTCTAAGCAAGCATTCATATAGTATTGAATGACTCCTGGCATCCTTTAGCTATGGACCAAATTCTAGTGTTATCTGAAGGGTCAGATAGTAAAACTATTGATGCTGGAGTAATTGGTGATTCTCCTTGGGAATACTGGAATTCTGGTAAAGATCTAAAACCCAGATAAAAGTGAGGTGGCAATCTCATGGATAAAATATATGATCTGATGTCAAAAGTAGAAAATTAAAGAATCCATTGCATACAGGAGAAAGAGAATCCCATGCACGTGGGGTTAGGAGTACCTGTTGTATTCCTTCTGAGTATCTGAGGGCTGGGCTTTCCCTTGCTTCCACTTTCTTATGCAGAGACAATTTAAATCACACTGCTTATACACAGGGATGCCCCCGATGCTATAATGCACGATCTTCTTACATGGCAACATGGCATATTGTAGCATTAACAGCTTTTTAAATTTGAGAGCCTCTTTTATTAAAACACATAATTTCTGAAATGCCCTTAAGATCTTCATCACCTTAGCTAAATATGAAAGTGTGCTTTAAAAAAAAGATACTTGATTCCACATAAAAGAGAATTAAATTATATGTTTATAAAGGAAGATATTTTATCTATTCAAGAAGCAACATATGCTAATCATCTTAAAAATCATTACATAAAAATTCATCTGCCAAGAAATAGAGGAAAAGGCTTTTGATATGCAGGATCAACTATTACCATGGGAATAAAAATTAAACTTCATGTTATGATGTCAAAAATAGAATAAACATACAAAAAATAGAACAAAACTCTTTAATCCTCTGATATTAGGAATGAATGCATGGCATAAATAACTTCATGTATTTATATAACATATGCCATATTACTTTTAAATAACAAAAAGAAAGAAATTCCAGGCTTAAATTTTTGTGTATCACTCACCTTATTAATGCAAATGACAATCAAAATTGGACATAATACTAGCGATTCTTCTTTATATAATTGATTTTGTGGTTTGAAAAAAGCAAACATCCTGCGACAAAGGGTGACCAGATACTGAAATTGTGCGTGGTCTTGTAGCATGTTTTGCTATAAATACAATGCTCTTTATATATAGAAAATACAATGTTCTTATGTTTATACATATATATGCAATGTTATTTTTATATATAAATACGATGTTCTTATGATTCTGCCTTAAATACACTGTCTGTTAGAGACATAAACTAAACAGTATGTGTCTTAGATCCTGGGGTGAATTGGGAAATTGGGGTTGGCGTGTACACACTGCCGTGTGTAAAACAGCTAGCTAGTGAGAACCTGCTATAAAACACAGGGAGCTCAGTCTGGCACTCTGTGATAACCTAGAGGGGCGGGATGGGGGCTGATGGCAGGGAGAATCAAGAGGGAGGGGATATATGTGGACAAATAGCTAATTCACTTCATTGTACAGCAGAAACTAACTCAACATTACCTATACCCTAATTAACCAAAAAAAAAAAAAAAAGTGGCTATAAGACTCTACATTGACATCCCCATGGCAGGGACTTCAATCTGATCTCCAGCAATGGTTATGTTTATTCACTCTGTAGTAGAACTTCTGAGCGGCTCTACCACCCTTTGAGGAGATGGATGGCATAAGGTAAAAACTGCTCTCATAAAAATACTAAGACATTATTTGGTGTTCTCTACTGTGTTGACAAACACACTCAGAGTATAAAAACAAGCTTGGATAAGTCTGCTGACACAGTAGAACCTTAAACAATAGCACCAAATTGTACTAGTAATTATGCATGTTTCCACTGCCACACACTTTCATATTTGGCAGATATCTTTTCAAAAAAAATGAATGAAGTTAGCTTATTGCTTTAAGGAAGACAATTGGCTGTGTGTGTTGACAATGATGTATTTGAGCTTCCAAGCAAAAAGTCAAATTTTGAAACACTTGTATTTCTCACTCTGAGCTTGACAGAACCCTTATACTTAAAGACTTTTTTTAGGAGATAAGTGGCTATATTAATGAATGTGTTGTTTTTGATTTTTTATAACAAAATGTGTCAACGTATGGAAGATCTGCATGACACATTTTCCAAAAGCCCTATGTTATAAATCACTCACCGATAAAGATACACTTAAGTCTAAGATAGACCAAGTTATTTTAATGTAACAGAGCATAATGAGTTTATTGATATGTAGCTAACCTTAACCAAACTGCTGTTAGTTGAATTTGGGGAAAGCATTAAAGAAGAATAGCCACAATTATATGAAAATACTATTAAAATATCCCTCCTCTTTCACATATGTTTAAGTCTAGATTCCCTTGATACCTTTTAACCAAAGCAACATATCACAACAGACTGAATCCAACATAGATGAAATCCTATGTTCTACTGAATCAGACATCAAAGAGATTTGTAAAAATGTAAAAAATGTTCTTCTAAACATTTGTTTAGACATAATCTTCTAAACATCTGTTACAATTTTGGAAAACAGTGTCATTTTTCATGAGAAAAAAATTTTATGTTAATGTATAATGTTTACTATTTGAATGAATAGATAATTTTTAATTCTCAATTTTAATTTCTAGCATGAGAAATAGTAGACCTAACCCAGATAAAGGGGAGCTCTTTAGGATTCTCAACAACTTTGAAGAACGTAAAGGGTTCTGAGAATGAAGAGTTTAAGCACTGTTGTTTCCTATGGACTCTGAGCCCCCAAAGAGTTCTCTTAAAAGGGTCATTTTTTTATCCAATTAATCATCCATTTGAGTATTTGTAAAACAAAAATTTGAAACAGTGGAAAATATCACGTTGAAGCACAAGAAACACGGGAAAACCTTTGAAAACTCCAGAGGATTTGGGAACTACTAGTTGTAAAATGCTGCCCTAGAAAAATCTCGACAGCAATGTCTAAGAAATGCTATTACTGTCCCATGAGACCTGAGGGAAGACATCCAAATTCTCAGGGTGCTTTTTCATCACTTATAATAAGAAGCACTTGCCATGGTTCACTGATTCTTGGAAGTTCATAAATTAAATCTGTTGGAATCATTGAAATGACCTCAAAAATACTCTTGATTGATGGTGAGTTAGTTTACTAAAGTAACTTCTTTTACTCCTCCTTTGGGTTTGTTTTTCATGCTTTATTACTTATTTATTTAGATAGTTATTGTCAAACAAAGTTTAATAACACTACACATGGAGAGATCCAGAAGAACTGAAAAACTTCTGTGCTTAATTTTTGTATCAGTGTTGGTAGGATTATGCATAACTCAAGTGCGCTATGTGCTAACATTTGTAAAATTGTTGGTGAAAGCCTTGGCAGTAAATGGTTAAACATTAAAAAATAAGTATTTAAAAATAAAACTGAGGAGGTATGAAGGTCATCTGTCATTTCCACCTATCTAGAATCCACTTATTCTTTCTTCTCGAATAGTATGAATTCCCTTTGGAGAGCACAACCATCAGTAATCTCAAGTTTCATGGTTCCCTATTAGGGGCTGACAACAACTTCAGCTCCAGAAGTGGCCACATGATTCTGCCCTGTCCAATCAATCATTCCATCCCCTTGCTCCACTGACTGGCTCAGGATTGAACATGTGACCCAAGGCAGCCAATGAGAGTTGCCTTCATACTTCCGCTGGGGCTCTTGGGAAAGATACATTACCAGTGATGCTAAGCTCCCATCACTGACCAGCTGAATGACTATGGACAATTTGCTTGACATCACTAAGCTTTCATTTGTTCACAGGTAAAATGGGAGAAATAAAGGTAGCTGCTTCAGAACATTATTTTAGGAATTAAATAATATAATAAGTGTGAATTTCACCATAGTGACCAACATGTCATAAGGTCTCAATAAAAGTTAGCTGTTTTTATTTTATTGTTTAAAGCACATATGATCTTTCAGTTCCTCTGCTTATAATATAAAGAAATCTAAACTGCTTCCTCTCAGTGGTACACATGGCTCAACTTACATAGCCAGCCTCACCTGCAACCTTGCACCTGTCACAGTGCATTAAATTCTCCTAAAGGCTCATGTGTTCCCTTACTCTCGAATTTTAATCATGCTGCTCACTCTGCCTGCACACTTGTTCCTTCTCCCTCCCTCCATCTCCTTCTCTACTAAACTGAATGCTTTGTGAGGACAGGAGCCATGCTCATCTCATTCTCCACCTGAGCAACAGGAAAACTAATCCCTGATAAGGATTCATGCCGTCTTTATTAAATGAATCATTAAACCATATTTTAAAGAACGAAGCCAGTGTAAAAGATGACTTCTTTGTGTATCTCTCCAAGTTCTCACAAAACGTGTTCTTCCATTGCTTCATCTTTCCCAGGACTCTAACGAAAGAGGCAAAAAATTGTATTGGCCAGAATATAGTTGAATTTAACTTTAAAAAAACTCATGATGGGGAAAACTGCAATGCCTGACTTGGACAGGAGACGGCAGTGCAAACGCAGTTTGCTATGTTTTCTGGTGCGCCTACAAGCTCCCAGAACTAGTTTTCTGTACACTCCCAGCGTAAGTCAGACAGAACCTTCTTTTCTGTCCTGTCTCATGGCTTTTCACAGATGCAGGAAGAACATGCTTCGTGAAAACTGGTGGCGTGCTGTATCCACAGCGCTTTTCCAAAGAAAGCCAACTGTCAACTAGGAGCGATGTCAGAGCTGCTTCTCCCCAAGCGGGCACAGGGTGGGCAGGTTTCCTGCGGTGAAAGACCCGAGGAGCTGGCGCTGCAGTCAGAACTCAAGCACAGTGTCATCATGATGCTCAAACAGGGTTAACCTACTGAGAGGCAAGTGAGGTGAAGGAACCCTCTGCATTCTCTGAATTATGCCCGATAAAAGACCTTTTTTCCCAAGAGAATCAGAGAGTAGGTAGAAATTCAGAATTTCTCTAACAAGAGTGAACTACTATCAAATTGGATTTTTTTCCAGCAGCTCCCAGGGTATCTGTATGGTATACAATGTGATGGTCTATGCATGGTGTTTATTAGAAATCAAGTTTAAGGGAACTTTATGTGTGTGTATGTGTGTGTAGTCATACGGTTATATACAGAATATGATAATAAGCTAGCTGACTGCAAATCAGACCACATAAAACTCGTTTAAAATCTATAAATAGCTACAGATAGACACACACACACACACACACACACACACGTACACCAGTTAATATCATCCAATTGCTTGACTCCAGAACTGTTCCCATAGCTTTAACAAGTCATCTTGCTAGGGAAAAAATGAGAAAAAGAATGTAAGTACTTTAGGGAAATCCTTACAACCACTGAAAAACAAAGTCCAACCTGGGACAGTGATGCCCTGTCGTAAAAACTCAAGCACCATCACAGGCTGGCAGAGGTCACTTGTCACCACCTTATAGGGCGCTGTTCAAAAACAGGTATTCTCACAAGCCTGCTCGATGAGTAAATAGCTGAACCAAAGAAAGACAAGGACAGATCATGTTGCTATTTTATTAGGGAAAAAAACATACATGTGACACAGTTGCCCAGGTGCTTGAGAGTTAATGTTCAGATACATCAAAACAAACAGTTACAAACAACTCTGAGTTAGTCAGAAGAACAGAGAAATTTCACGGGCCAAAGAGAAGAGAAAACACTTCTTTGAATTGATAAGGCAGGTTTTTTGGGGCAGCGTGTTTATCTTCATAATTCAGTTCCCCTTGGTTTAGGATGAAAATACATTAGCTGACCTTGTAAACCTGATCTCTCAGTTTATAATCCCAGGAGTTTAAAATCCATAAACGGCTTCCTGGCACTTTTAGGTAAGACTTGAATCAGTGACATGACTATCTCAGCCTCACGCCGTCAGGCAGCCACCCTTGGCCACTCTCTCACACATGCCCCCAAGTTCCAGAGTTGTTACACCTCCTGGGTCCTCTCCCCGGATTAGTTTTTCTCCTAAATCACGTGAGATCTTAGCTCCCAAAGGACCAGGAGGCCCTGTGACTTCAGAGGGAGTGTGGTGTCATTTTCCTTGGTGACTTTAGTCACAGATTGTAATTACACTTTTAACTTTTGTGATTAATAGCGGTCTTCCTCACCGGCTCATGCTCAGTGCCTGGGAACTTTACATTGGAAAAATAGAAGAATAAATGAATCCATAAACAAGTGAATTTATGAACATGGAGGTGGAAATGGGGAATCAACCTAATTCAGTCATGGGAAGGGAACTGTACTATGATTCAGAAACTTGAAATCCCATTCTTGATTTGAACCCACTACTTACCAATGGGTCTGGGCTGTTTAATTGATTTCTCTTGAGCTGCAGTTTGGTCACCTAAATAACTTGGATCATAACACTAATCTGCAGATGTATGGGTTTTTGTGAAGATCAAATGAAATAGCACTTATTTTAAAAGTTAACACATGGTATATAAATAAAAACACTATTTTAAATATGTGTTAGTCATTCAGTTGTGTCTGACTCTTTGTGATTCCATGGACTATAGCCTGCCAGGCTCCTCTGTCCATGGAATTCTCCAGCAAGAATACTGGAGTAGGTTGCCATTTCCTTCTCCAGGGTATCTTCCTGACCCAGGGATCAAATCCGCATCTCCTGCATTACAGGCAGATTCTTTACCATCTGAGCCCCCAGGGAAACCCATTGTTTTAAATGGGTCATGGATAATCAACAAAGGTGATAAACTTAAATTTTATAACTTGGGCTAAATTTAATCTGCAATAATCTTATAGCAAATTTTGTAATTATATCTGATTCTGTTTTTTTTTTTTAACTTGTTCCTTTAGTTATTAACTTGAACATAAAGAATCTCAAAATCCTTTGGCTTCTTCAAGTCACAAAAGTCTTATTGTAATAATCGTTTAAATGCCTAGTTCCTTACATTAATTACAATTTTGAACTTTGTTTCAAGGAGACGCTTCTATCCTGGTCCATTCTGGTCAGCTCCCGGCACACACTGTCATTTTGCCTGACAAGGGTCTAACCCCAGTGCCCCCAACTTGATCCTCACTCTGTCTGGATGAGGTAGGAGGAAAGAGGGGAGGTGAAGGGGTAAGAAAAGCCTTCTTGCCCGGTGTTGCCATGAGCTGGTGTGCCTCACACTGCGGTGTAGCAGGGAAGGGAAGAGAGGGGAGTACTCTTCGTGGGGTGCTTTCAAGAACACCCTAAAAGCCCACGTGGCTGGCCGTCTCTCACCTGAGATCTCCCGTTTGCCCAGTGGGCATCCTGTGGATGGGCCTTGAGCCATGTCCTGCAGAATCCTTGCCACTCTGGCTAGTCACATGACCTAAACGACCTCTATGGGTTTCTCTCCATGGCTTAATCAGGTCAACAGAAAACACACTTTAAACACGTCTTTAACCCATCATCAGTGGCTGGAGAGTTACTTGCTAGGCAGCTGTCTGCTCTGTGGTCATAGGCTATTCAGCTAACCTCTTGTACTTTTTGTTTTCTTAATGGTGCCACTTCAATGACTGGGAAAAAAAAATAACAAAATTTCCAGGTGGTCCTGTGAAAGTCTCCATCACTTGATTTTTCACTGGGGGAGACACTTTTCTCATCCCTCGTCTATAAGGAATGGAGATTCATCTCTCTCTCTCTCCCTCCATGTCTCTGCCTCTGTCTCTCTCTCTTTCTCACACACACACAGACAAACACACACACACAAACACCCACTCTATCGCAAAGTCTCTAACAGCTGGTTTCTAGCCTCCCAGCCTCTAGCCCTTTTCCTAGGCTAGAGAAAGGAGTTCAGTTAAGGACACTCACTTCCATCACCTCCTTTGCAAATTCTGCTTCTGTGGTTTAGCTTTTGGCCTTGGAACATAAGTGTAATCACCTTCTATCATTTTGTAATTAGCCCGCTGCACATTCGAACCCCAGAAAGACACATTTGGGCTGTTTACAATGGTTAAGACCAACTTCTCCTGTCCTGGTTATTTCTCAAAGCTGTATCACCAGTATCAAGAGAAAGACAAATAAAACCATTTCTCTGGCGAACACAAACTCTAGCAGCCAGAAGTCACAGTTTTCCACAGAGAAGTGAAAGTGGGACAACTGGGAATATGACTTATACTCTCCAAAGACTCTCCACGCGAGAATTCTGTTATGTGTTTACTACCAGAATTCAGAAAGGGAACGTTAAACTCTAGAGTGTGAAATTAGCCAGCAGAACCTAGCAACCGGATTTGGCCAGTGTTCCCCGAGGAAATAACCCAGCATCCAATTAGAACTGGGAAGGAGAGCAGATGTGGGGAACTGAACTCTGCTGCCTGAGCTGACAGTACGAAATGGCAGCCTTGAGGGTCATAGACGCTGAAGCCTGCAGCTGCCTGCGGCCCATATAGAGCCAAGCAGGAAGTTAGTCAATATCCTACAGCGAAGCCGGAATCACCATGAGGCCTGAATGCTACCCAACTGGTTTGTGGTTCCTGTTGAATAATAACAATGAAAATAATAGAAATGACAGTTTCTATCTATGCACAGGCCCCAAACAGTGATGCAGCCTTGACAGTTAAAAATCATGCTTTGAAAGGGCTAGAGACAGCAAGAAGAGGGTGAGATGAATGGAGAGAGTAGCATGTAAGCATATGCACTACCATATGTAAAATAGATAGCCAATGGGAATCTGCTGAATGACTGAGGGAACTCAAACTGGGGCTCTGTGACAACCTAGAGGGGCGGGAAAAGGTGGGAGGTGGGGGAGAAATTCAAGAAGTAGGGGATATAGGTATACCTATGGTTAATTCATGTTGATGCATGACAGAAATCAAACCAATATTGTAAAGCAATCATCAATCAATTAAAAATAAATAAATATAATTATTAAAACATGATGCTTTGAAAAGTGGAATGGTAAAGCAAAAGGTGGGTGGGTTTTCACTTTTTTCTGTGACTTTTGGGTTTTCATGAAGCATACTGCAATCAATTAATAGTAATTAAATATTTCCATTTAATGGAAAACCAGCAAAATTGAAACAGACCATGGCAGCTACAGTCAGTTCATGATTTCACACTGTACCCAAACCCAGTGACTTAAAATGACACTCATTGAGTTTTGTTCTTGAGTTTATGGATCAGTTGGGTGATTTTTCTGGTCTGAGCTGGGCTCACTCATGCATCCATGGTCAGCTCTGGGTCAGGTAAGCGTTTCTGGTATTTCATGCTGTGCTTTCTCACATGCCTGGGGGTTGGCTGGCTGAAGGCTGAAGACTCTTGGCTTTCTTCCATATGTATCCCACTTTCCAATGGGCTAGTTCAGGTTTGTTTTCATGGTGGAGGTAGGACTGGAAGCATTCATGGCCTCTTGAGGCTGAGGCTCATGATTGACACAAAGTCACCTCCATTTTATTCTATTGGTCAATACAAGAAACAAGGATAACCCAGATTTAAGGGGTGAGAAACAGACCTTACTACTTGATAAGGAGTTACTAAAGCACGTTGCAAAGAGTGTGCATTCAGGAAGATGGGAACGATTGGGACCATTGTTGCAACTATAAGGTGTCAAGCCATAAGAAAAAATGGAGAAGAGTATAGAGTTTGGGAATTACACAGTCATATTAAACAGTTTACTACTAATCAGCTTTTAACAATAAATCTTTTTCATCCATACTTCAGTGAGTGAGCTGCACAGAACACTTTAACCCCTCTTATGTGCCTAGTTCTTACTCATCATGCCAGTACCAAATTTAATATTACTTTCTCAAGGAAGCCTGTCTGAATTACACACATTTTTAGATGGATATATCATGTGACTGTGCCCAGAAAAGACCCTAGAAAAGACCCTGGTGCTAGGAAAGACTGAAGGCAAGAGGAGAAGGGGACGACAGAGGATGAGATGGTTGGATGGCATCACCAACTCAATGGACATGAGTTTGAGCAAGCTCCAGTAGTTGGTGATGGACAGGGAAGCCTGGCATGCTGCAGTCCATGGGGCTGCAAAGAGTCAGACATGACTGAATGACTGAACTGAACTGAACTGTGCCCAGAACTTATAAGAATCTGTTAAACTTTACTCTCCATCTTTCCAGTTAGAACATGAGTTCTGGAAGGGGGGGATCAGGTCTACCCAACTTACCCTGCATCCCCAGCACCTAGTCCCTGAATGGCACAGAGTAGATACTGAATAAATGTTTGTTAAATATACACAAAGGGAATGAATGACTGAATTAATAGATGAATGAATGCCAAGTTGAGTATTTATTTAAGAAATGTGTCCCTTTGTGGATATCAGTGTTTTCTTGTGATTCCCATGTCCTTGCTAATCTGTGTTTTTGAATTTCATTCATTGCTATGAAGCAGAAAAGAAACACTATGAGAGTTTAAGATTATTTTTTGATAAGTGTGTATAATGCAGCAAGCAAATTTTAAAGCCTGAACCTGATACTTTCTCCAAATTTCATAAATGCAGACTCAAGAGAATCCAAAAATGGCCTTTACATTGACTTACAGTCTTTGTCAGAAATGCACAAATAAATGAAAGACAGGCTGTTGTGGTTGTGGTCCTATAGTAGTGGTCCTATAGCCAATTATATTCTGTGTGACTCAAGAAAACCTTATGTTTGCAATGAGCTGAGCTTTCCAAAGGAAATATTCAGGTTTTGTCCTAGAAAAAAAAGACTTGGAGATTCTTCTAATAAAACTGAATAGGAACAGAATAAACCGCGGTCTCCTAGCTATTACAAGTCAGATTTATACCAGACCTTCCTATACATTTCAGAGTTTAATCCTCATAACAACCTACATGGTGAGATTCCCTTTATCTTTACTATAAAGATAAACTGGGGCATAGCAGTGTTACAAGTTATTAACACTGAAATATTAATTTATTAACACCACTGTAAAGCATGGTTTACCTAAACAAAGAGGGAAGACCACATTGATTTACTATGGTTTGCCAGGAATTATTGTCATAAATACTGTTCCACTATCCTCAGTCCTGCAGCCCAATGCATGCTTCTCACATGTTTTTCATTCTCTGAATTTGTGTACATGAGACTTTCTGGATAGAAATATTTTTCAGTTATGGTTGCCTGGAGGTTTATCAGCAAAGTTACCAGGTATCCTAGGTTATCAAGTAAGGTATGTTTCAGAACTTCAAGAGGAAAGCATCTTTTTTATAAATCAACTAATAGTCATCAATTTTCAAAGACTATACTCTTGGGTTCAATTGTATATAGTTCCCTTTCTTGAATCCTATTTTTCATTTGCTTATATTAAATGGTTCCCATTCTGCCAAATCTTCTTCCCAGATATCCTATATACTCTTAGGCCTTTGGCTAAAACACTCACATCTTTGTGATCTTTCCAGTCTTCAAATACATGATTAGAATATGAATTAGAGTAGAAAAGGACACTTGATCCTTGAAAGGAAAGCTATGACAAATCCAGACAGCGTATTAAAAAAGCAGAGACATCACTTTGCTGACAAAGGTCTGTATAATCAAAGATATAGTTTTTCCATTAGTAACATACGCATGTGAGAGTTGGACCATACAGAAGACTGAGCACCAAATAATTGATGCTTTTGAATTGTGATGCTGGAGAAGACTCTTGAGAGTCCCTTGGGCTGTAAGAAGATCAAACCATTCTATCCTAAAGGAAAGGAAATCAACCCTATTCAGGGTTGATGGACTGATGCTGAAGCTGAAATTCCAATTCATTGGCCACCTAATGAGAAGAGCTGACTCATTGGAAGAGATCCTGATGCTGGGAAAGATTGAAGGCAGGAGGAGAAGGGGAGGACAGAGGACGAGATGGCTGGATGGCATCATTGACTCAACAGATATGAGCTTGAGCAAGCTCTGAGAGATGGTGCTAGACAGGGAAGTCTGATGTGCTACTTATTTCTTCATCCCATGTAGAAAGTCCTCATTCTAGATTTCTACTCAATTAATAATAAGTGATTTTTTCAAAAGACCTGATATAATTCTGTTTAAAGACTCAATATCTCCCATTAATCCCTCCATCCTTTATCTAGCTTGCCCTCATTTTTTGTTCTCCGAATGATTAAAAGTAGAGATAATAAAAAAAATACATTCAATTATAATCTAATTAATTTACCTTCAATAGTTTTGTGTCAAAAGAAGCATAGTAATGTTTTAGAGTGGCAGAGACCATGTTTATATTTTATATAGCCTATAATGTGTGTATGTGTTTGTCCCCCAGAAAACATAACAGAGGTGGATACAAGCTTAGAAACTACTTGCTGATTGATTTAGTTTTTGAAATCTAAGATGCTGTTAATACAATATATACTGGTATAATTTCTACTTTTTCTCATTGTTTTCACGAGCATTGGGGTCCCAGTTCTCCACTACCTTCAAGACTCTCCCCCCTGAATTTCTTATTTACTAAACAACAGAAACTTGAAAACAGTGTCACAGCAAACAGCGGCACCAATAATTAGAACTGAGATCTCCTGATACACTCCTCTGCTTTACTTCACATTTCCTTTATTCCTCAGGAGAGCTGTTAAGAACAACCATTCCAAGTGGCTAAACTACTTTTGTTAAAGCAAACAGTCTGTGACTGGTGGCAGTTTGTGTCTTTGTGTGCATGTGTGTGTGTGTGTGTGTGTATCTAAGTGTGTGTGTCAGTGAGAGACAGAGAGAAAGAACCAGAGGCAGAAAGCTGACTGACACAGAGACGGGGGATTTAAAGTTGGAACTGGCGGAATTTTCATTCCTTTTGAGTGTCAGGTGTGGAGTTGTGTAATTCCTTGTTTAGGGAGGAGGGTTATCACTTGCAGTTCTAGTGTAGTGCGGGAATATTCCTCATCCAGTGGCCCCATGTCAAGGATACAACAATGAAGAGTAAGTGTGAGGAGAAGAGGGATAAAGCGTAAATACTGAGTCACTCTCTTCTGTTCCAAAATAGCAAGTCCAACATGTTCTATTCACATAGCTATTTACCAGACTAGCTATTTACCTACTCTGGATGAAGGCCATCTCACTGATGGAGGTGATTCTTTAAGGAATGCCCCATTTGTTTAAAACCCCAAAGGTGAGTGAACTTTGTAATTCAAATAGTATACCTCTCCTTGCTAGTGGAACTATACCCTTTTCTAATATAGAATTGGCACATTTTAGGTCCTTTCTTTCTAGAAAAATTATAACTACCAACATAACAAATATTTTCCTATTCTCCTCAGTATTCTGGCCTGGAGAATTCCATGGACTATATAGTCTATGGGGTAGTAAAGAATTGGACATGACTGAGCAATTTTCACTTTTCCTTTCAAAACTGGAATATGAGTAGGCTCGACAGATAGGATTTCAATGTCCTATGGGGTTTGGCCAAGACGTTTGTTCTGTAACAGCTTATGGAAACCCAAATGAACTTTTGGGCTAACCCAGTATTTGTGAGGCATGGACTTCTAAAAGTTCAATACTTGTAATGTTATTTCAAGCATTATATCATGCTAATATGTTTCACTATCACTGAAGAAGCCCTAATTGGCACGGACACTGTATATGTAACTCTATATTTGCCCCTGCATTGCACATATCTTGCAAAATGGATACAAAAATGTCTTTATCAAAATTGTAACAAAAATCTTTTCTTCCACCTTATTTACTTCCTTCATAATCTAAGATGGCGAGTGTGCAAAACAAAAGCTATTTGTGCTATTTCTTCTGGTCAGTAGACAATTTATCACTCTACAAACAGAGCTTAAGGACCTAGAAGAGGAGATTTTTAGGTGCCATCAACGGAAAGAGATGCTTCAGTTTTCAGTTGAAGAAAGTGAAAGCACATTATAAATTCAGTTTACACTCTGAATCTCGTAGAACAATCATGTCAGAGTGTCAAAGACATATTACAGCTTACCCTTTTTTATGCAACATGTTGTGTTCAGTAAAACTTCATTTGTGTATTATTTGATGGTTTTGTTTTCATTTGTTTCACAGGTTCTTCCTTCTCTGCCCACACTTAGAAATGTTTGGACTCCCCAGGGTACAGTTTCAGTCTCCTTCCCATCCCAGTTTCCTGCCCTTCTAGATTAGAATCATCCAGTTTTACAGTACCACCCATGTCAAAAAGCCCTAGTCTCATTCTCTAACATCACTAAATCTCTTTAGTGCTAGACGTACAATTTCAACTGTATGCTAACTTCTCAGTTAGACGACCCAAAGCATTTCCAAATTAACATCATCAAAATGTAAATACTGGCTTTCCCACCTTAACCTTGCTCCACATCTCATGTTGTCACAGAGAAGAGCAAACCTGACTCCTTACTGGATCTATTCCTTTAGCTCTATGCTCTGTTCTGTCGTCTGTGCTCAGTCATGCTACCCCTGCACCTTTTGTAAACTAATTTTGCCTATGGGGCAAACATATTCAGTGCTAAGTCACTTCAGTCATGTCTGACTCTTTGTGACTCTATGGACTGTAGCCCTCCAGGCTCCTCTGTCCATGGAATTCTCCAGGCAAGGATACTGGAGTGGGTTGCCATGCCCTTCTCCAGGAGATCTCCCTGACCCAGGGATCAAACCCAGGTCTCTTATGTCTCTTGCTTTGGCAGTCAGGTTCTTTACCACTAGCGCCACCTGGGAAGCCAAGTTTGCCTATAGCCTGAAACGTATATACAAGATAGGACATTTTCAAGTATCTGATAATAGCTGCCCATTCATACAAAGGTAAAAAGTTATGGAACAAAAAATAACACTTGTCTTATTGGAGGTTTATAGGAACACATTACCAGACCTATCTGGATAGCTGCAAGTACATAGGATTCTGGTACCAGGAAGCTGGCAGCAACCAGCCACACTCCCTCTCTTTTCAGAATAAAAAAAGCCAGAATTCTAACTTGGGGAAGATGATTCTTTGGGACACTAGTCCACCATCTTCTGGGTCTGATGATTTTACTAGTAAAGTCACTATTCCTTGCCCCAACAACTCATCTCTCAATTTATTGGCCTATCATGCAGTGAGCAGTACAAGCTTGGACTCAGTAACAATGCTGACTATCTCTGTCTGAATAAATGGGCCTTCCAGTCACCAATGCTTGAAGCCTTGGCGTTATCATTGGGCTTTTCATGATGAAAGCTAAATTTATATTTTATCTATCTTAAAAATATACAGGTGACTACAAAAGTCCACCACATAATGTGCCAAACCTAACCACAATGGGACAGATAACTGTCCATTGCTTATGCTACACTCCCGGCAAATAGACTGTTGATTTCATCTTCAGGTATAAAGCAGAGGTCTCTTTATGTAAGGGAAAGAAAGGCCCTCTATAAGCTCGTGGAAGTCCCTTCCTCTTCACTCAGTGATTGATCTAGAGGATGCTTCCCAGATTTGCCCAAGTAGATCAAAAAGAGAGTCTGCTGGAATATGACACTCAGAACCATCTCCTCAGCTTGTGATCACAAAGGTACCATCCAGCGTAGCAAAAGAGAAGAGTTATAGGACAGAAAGTTTCTGGGGCCTCGATGATATCACTAAACAGTTACAAGAAACCGCTTATCTCCTGTTCCAGGGCTATGGGGCCTTAACAGAAGCAAGTATTACTTTAGCCACTGTTAATTGGTACTCTGTGCCTGAAAGAATTTCTGCTTAATGCACAAGGCCCTTCACGATTCTTGCTATCTGGTCCCAACCTATTTTGCGGTTTCTTCAGTAAACCTTCTGTAAATCGTCACAGCCTAGATTCCATCCTACAATATTTCAAATTTTCATTTAGAAGGCAGACATTTCTTCCGTGTCCTCCTGGTGAGCAGGTTTCTGACAGTTCAAGCTCTAGCTCAAAGTGTTACCTCTTTAAGCAATGATGATTTCATCTATACACCAAAAGCCTCTCATTGTTTTCCCTGAAATCATACCCTCCCAAGAAAAATTAACTTATTTCTCCCTACTAGGTTTGCATATTATTTGTATACAATACATTCTATTGCAATGATCTACTCATCTGCCCTGCACTTGCCTTTGAGGCCCCAAATATGAAGAAGTCTTACTCATCACTGTACTCACAGATCCTCAAACAGTGGCTGTTACATAATAAACATTCAGCTAATGCTTCTGGATTTTATAAAATATCTGTGGTGACAACAGGAGCAAATACTATACATGTTTTGTTTTTGTTTTCTTTGTATAGTGGCACAAACTTAATCACTAAAAATATACTAATAATTAAAAACATTACTGATACTAATATATTAATAACCAAATAACTAAAAACAATACAACTAATAATATACTAACAACAAAATAACCAAAAATATACCATAATAATACACTAATAAATAAACTAAAATGAGTCACAATTCCCAATAGAATAGTGATGTCAACCTTCTTTGGGAGTGGCTTTTATCCTACAAAATTCCATTTGTTTCCTATGTTTTTCTTCTTCATGACAAAATGAATAGATATCTTCTCATATACCTATAGATATTTATATTTTATGATCAAAAATCTATTTTTAGATTTCTACTAAATTCACATGTTCCTTCTCTGAAATTTGAACTCACGCTATTAAGTTGATGACCCATATGATATGTGATATGGCAATATCACCAAAGCTTTTAGTTACATTTAAGTCTGAGGAAGCTATTGTTCTGCCTCGCCTGGCTAATGTTCTGGAAGCATCCTTTTCCCAATACATATATCATTCATCCTGTTCCAATTTTAACTTGTGCATGACAGTCAGAGACCCCAGGCAAAATTCACGCTAATTGCTTTCCAAGATGTATCAGAGTTGAAAAGAACATTAAAGGATTGGTCTTTTCTTAAGAGTCCTAACACTCTTAAAGAATAGAAACCTGAAAACTACAGGCGTCTGCCTGATTGTTGTTTATTTCAGTTGACAGTTCTTTGTGAATCCACCATGTTGATCAATCAGTTCAAAGCACATATATTCTGTATTTTTTAAAATGTTGTTTAATAATATTTATCTATTAATATTGCTGCAATCCACAAGGTTGCAGAGAGTCAGATAGGACTTAGAGACTAAACAACAAAAATTAACATTGCAAAATTGCATTTCAGATTTTAATTTCAACTTGTGAATTTAAGATGTATTAGATTATAATTTTGTAACTCTTTCAACTTATACAGAAACATAGTACCTTGCCCATTGACTAGTTACTGTCTTCATCTTATGACATCAGATGCCTTATAATATTTACTCTCTCTACTGCTGTCCAATCATCTTTGCTACATTTTTATTCTCCATGTTACTTCCTATTTATTTTTTCCAGTAGTCTAAAATCTTTTTTGAAGCAAAAGAGGCATAAACTCTAAATTACTTCAACTTTATAAATGAAAACTGCTTTAGATGAGCCCCTAGGGTTTTTTGTTTTGTTTTGCTTTGTGTTTTTAAGAAATTTGGTACAGACGGTTGGAATTGTCAGGGTTGCTGCATTGTACAGCCCTGAAAAGCACCATTCACTTCTCCATCATCCATGTGAAGAATGTTCCCTGGGGTGTACCACATACTTTTCCCTCCTTTTGTACGAAGGGCTGCTTACACTGTCTCACAGAGATACCTGCAGTTATGGTTTTCTAAGGGATAATTGCATAAAAACAGTTTCTAGAGCCATGAGGACTTACCATTCAGGGGATTACTCTCTTTCTTACCTGAGCTGTGGTTTCCTGCTAGTAATGTGGGGCTCACGGAGCATCTTCCCAGTCTGCTGGTGACCACAGGTGGTCCAGGGGTCCCATCCCATTCCTGAGCTTTGATAGGCTCTCTGGAGGACGATGCCCCATGATGGCCTCTCTCTTTGCTGTCCAACTTTGGTATTGGCTCCGTGCTATGGCTCCGAACCTTCAGCTCCTCTGTGGATTCTGTGTATTAACCAGAATTATATACTCTTAAACAAAAGTCACATCCTCCCCAGATTCCTTTAAAAAGTAAAGAATATTTAATTTTTTTTAATTTCTAGAAAATATTTAATATTTTATAAAATATTTTAATGTATTTTTGGAAACTTAGGTGTGTTGGAGATGATAACATTTAAATAAATCAGGGACACATCACACAGGCCCGTTTTTCTCAGCTTTGCAGATTATCATCAGTGAGAAACAGTTATACCTTCGGAATGGAGAACCTCAATGAACCTTGAGTATTCTTCAGTAACTGCTCCCTGGTGCAAATCTTCAAGGAAACTTCGTAAAAAGCACTTTTACACTCCTCTTTACGTTCTCATCTTCCATTCATTCTGCTACTCCCCTGGGACGTAAATTTAGCCCAACCACTCTATACAAGTGCTTTTGCTAAAATCACCTAGTGCCTTTTAGTTGGCAAATTTAGAAGACACTTCTAAGCCACTACTCTCTTTAAGTCATTACAATAAGAGAGTAATCAGATTAATCTCTGTTTGCTCTCTTATTGATCATTTCAATTCTCTTGGCGTCACTAATGGCCATTTTTCTGTGGTGTGTTATCTAACACCTTTTCTGTGTCATTCACACCTTCTCTTCTTCCAAGCATCCCTTCCATTTGGGTTGTATTGACTAAAAAATACAGTCACAACCTGAAAGAATATATTCTTTCTGTGATTTCATCCTCCAGGATTCTACTAGCAATTGTCTGGTGGCTGGTGGTTTCTATATAGTTTATGGGAAGGCTGGACCATTCTCCTGAGCTTATTTATCCAACTGCCTACTGGATGACTCCATCTGGATGTCCCTTAGATAAAACAAATTTAACATTTCACATACTGTGCTGACACCATTTCTAACTAAACTAATGATTCCTTCTGTTCTGCTAACCATCTAAGTTAGAAACTTATCTATCTCTTTTTTAACTGCTACTCTCCAATCCATCAGTCTGCAAATTCTACAGATTTTATTTGTGAATATCTTGTTTTACCTTCTTTTGCTCTTTCTATCATGTCTATCTCAGCTGTTCTGGTTCAAGCTCTAATCATCACCAAACTTACCTCCTTGATTGACTTCTCAAAAAATAAGCTCCATATACTGCCAAAGTGATCTGTCCAAAATGCAAATTTGATCAAGTGTTTTTTCAGGGACTAGATGTGATAGCCATTCTGTAAGTCATATACATTAGTATTTAAAAGCACATATAGTTTGGAATTAACAGATACACACTATATAGTACTATAATATTATACAAATTATATGCATTATATATAAAATATATACCAACAAGGATGTACCAGATAGCACAGGGAATTACATCAATATTTTGTAATAATCTATAAAGGAAGAGACTCTGAAAAGAATATATATATGAATAGATAGATAGATAGATAGATATTATATATGTATGGCTTCCCTGATGGTCCACTGGTAAAAAACCTGCCTGCCAATGCAGGAGACGTGGGTTTGATCCCTGGGTTGGGAAGATTCCCATGGAGAAGGACATGGAAACCCACTCCAGTATTCTTGCCTGGGAAACCCCATGGGGAGAGGAGCTTGGTGAGCTATAGTCCGCCATGGGGTAGCAAAAGAGTCAGACACGACTTAGCGACTAAACAACAACAAATATAGAAATACATATATATAACATATAAACATTTCTATACATAGAAATGTATATAAACATTTCTATACATATACATTTCTATATGTATATATATGTACATTTCTATACATATGTATTTCTACATATAGAAATGCATGTGCATATATAAATATATATATGCATATAAATTATACATAAATATGTAAATTTATATGTATAGAATGTATATACATATATAAAACTGAATGACTTTGCTGTACATCTAAAACTAACACAACATTGTAAATAAACTACTCTTCAATTCTTAAAAAAATAGCCTATGGAAGACTTTTTTTTTTTTGGAAGACTTTTTAAAAAATATCATCACTTCCTAATTTTTGAAAGAGCACATGTAGTAAATAAATATGCTTTAAGAGTGATACCAGCTTGCTACATTCAGAATAATATTATTTCAGAGAACTGATGTGATAGTCATTCTGTAGTGCACAGAGATAAGTATTAGAAGACAAAAAACAAAAACAAAAAAAATGCAAAACTATTCATAATGTATCCTTGGCTAAAATCCTTCCAGAAGCTTCCTGTTACAGAAGTATGTCTAAGCTCCCTGTGACCCACATGATTCTCCATCTCACTTTTTTGTCTCTTTAACTTTTTCACTTCCTACTTGAACACTGTATTCAAGAAACATCGATAAATTAGCTGTAGCTTCTTCCTCTCTACTCCCTCTCCGACAACAACAATGCTGGTTTCTATAGCTACTATCTCCTACCTCACCTGCATTGAAAACCCTTATATCCTTTCCTTTCATTGGAGAACTCTTTGCTCAGTCATCTTTACTGTTTAAGTATCCTTTAAAGCCACCCTACCCATACATAGCCCATGGTGGGATAACAACTCTGTACTGACATTGTCTTGTATCATTTTTTTTTTTTTCTGTGTACTTGGTCTTCTTAAAAGGCCCCGAGTTCTTTAAAGGCAGGATCTGAGTGTTGAGTTTTGCTTTTTTTTCCATTGGTGCCTCTAGCTCTTAGCATATTGCTCAGTGGGTATGTAACTAACTCATTTATGGAGTAGTTTTCCTAAATCCTCTGGCATCTTTCCAATGTGTGTAGGAAATACAACATTCCTAATGGAACAAGGGGATTTGGCGAGCGATACAAAGGTATTCAAGTGGCACAGAGCTAACGGCATTTTCAAAAATCTAATTACCTGACAATCATAAGCTGTAAAATTTGCCAGGTTGAAAGTTTAATCCAAATAAAGAATCTTTGAGAAAGACTATAGTGAACAGTGACAGAATAGGTTCAGAGAATCTGTATTTTGTTTTCTTGGCATGTAAGTTCAAACACTCATCATCTTCCAGCAGTGTGATAAGACAAAGGTCACACTTTGGTTCCTTGTTATTTGAATCTGTGGGGCAGAGATAGAATAGTTTGTAATTTAGTAAGCAGCTGGGAGAGGGATCTGAGAGGCCCAGCTGGAATCCTTAACCACTGTGGCCACATGGCTGGTGACCCATGACACGGAGCCCTTGGCTTTTTCTTTTGGAGCTCTGCTTTGCTTAACTACAAAATGGACATAAGACAGCCCTGCCTAACTTTCCCAATTTAATTTGAAGGATCTAATCATATCCTACGTTTTTAATATTTTAAAAATGAAACAGGGCCACACGTGTAAAAAGTTGTATTCATTAAAAAAAAAAAAACTGTGGCAATTCGTCCTTCATGAATTTATTTATTCTTTCTATGTTTGTTTTGGATAATCATTGAGAGACTGAAGATACAGATGTAAATTTGCCAGACTACATATAAAAATATCTATAATATTTTCTACAAAATGTTTCTATAAAATAAAAATATCTACAATATTTTCTACAAAATATCTACAAAAAATTATCTACAATAATCAGTCTAGAGAGCTAACCTGCAATGCATAAGTCAGACTTGCAGAGACTTTGGACTGCTATCTTGCAAACTGTAACCTGTACAAGAATTGGCCCAAAACAGACAGGATTTGATTAAAAACTGTCAGCTTCCCCAGTTTTTATCCCTGCTTTTAACATAGGACCAAACAGAGGAAGTCAGATATGTTCCCCTAACAATAACATATGATACCCTGCTTCTGGGCTTCCCAGATGGTTCAGTGGTAAATATCCACCTGCTAATGCCAAGAGACATGGGTTTGATCCCTGGGTCGGGAACATCCCCTGCAGAAGGAAATGGCAACCCATTCCAGTATTCTTGCCTGGGAAATCCCATGGAGAGAGGAGCCTGGTGGGCTATAGTCCATGGGGTCACAAAAAGTAGGACAGGACTTAGCAACGAAACAACAACCCTGTTTCTAGGTTAGGTTGCCTGCAACTCACCTATGCCAACTGCCTCCACTGGGGGCATACCTGAAGCAATCCCTTTTTCCCACCACAAAGCTTTGCACTTTCTCCCTGCCTTGAATCTCTGCCAATCCTGGTGGCTGACTGCCTTGCTACAGCAAAGTCTGAATAAATAGCCCATGTGTTCTCATTTGTTTGGTCTTCACTAATTTCCACATTACTGAGGTCCCTTACAGCATCAAGATGCTATGCAGTTGTATAAACACTTGTCAAAAATATAATTCTATGAGACAGAACGTAAACCAGGAGGGCAGTTCCATAAAACAGCCTCAGAAAGATCCCTGGACCCATATATAAGCTTCAGTCCCAGTCATACTGAAATCAAATATAAGAAAAAATATTTTCAAACTAATACATCCCAGCAATTAATTACAGCAAGACAATTTAACTGACAATTGCTTTTCTGTGCCCTGAGTCAAATGGAATAAAACGAGAATCAGAAAAGAACATCCTAGACTATTTCCAAGCTGTTTATTCACAGTTTCAAAGAAAATGTGACTCTGGCTTCCAAATGTCACAGCCTCAGAACCTAATGACCCATCTGTGTCAACTCACTTTCTCTTCCAGATTTCAAACTTAACGTTGGGATATTTGCCTTATTATCACTTTCTAGGTTTTATTCCCCTGCCATCATTAAGCAGTTAAAACTTTTTCTTCTCTCTTTCTCTCTTGCGGTGCATGCACGCACGTGCGCGCGCGCACGCACACACACACACACACACACAAACACACACACACACACACACACACACACACACACAAACACACACACACAGAGTCTTCCACCACTGGAATTGAAACTAACCAAACTTAAAAAAAAAAAATGCTCTAATTCATCATTGGGTTCAATACTGTTCCTACAGGTTCAGACACTATTTTAAATATGAAAGGCTGAGGATGTGTGTCAAGCTTCTCCCCCTACACCAGTTTCTTTGTTCTCATTCAAATTACTCGCTTACAGGCACCAGGGAAGGGTCACTTTGGTCTCAAACCTCAACTAAATAAAAGCCCAATACAGCTTTGGGAATAAAAAGGGTTTTTTTCCTTTTTCTCTTTTCTCCTTTCTTTGTTTTCAAGTCCCAGAGGTTAGACTTCAGTGAATTTTGGCAGGTATATTTAGGGAAACCTGAACAAGAAACTTGCAGAAATCATACTATTCAGCCATGTGCCCCTGTACCTTCACATCTAAGTAGAAGGCAAATCTGAAAAATCAGTAGGAAAATCATAAATGTATTATTGAGCCTTTTACTGGGGAGTAAACCAGGTTTGCCATGGATGTTCCTACAAAATGCATTTCCTAAATAAAATAAAAACAAATCTTTAAAATAGCTGTTGAGCAGAGACAAATGGAAAGTAGACAATCAGACTAAGGAATACTGAAACCCAAAGGAATAAGCATGTGTTTATCCATATCCATATCTCTCAATGTTTTCTTAATACCTATTGAAAACACAATTGCTTTTAGTAACAATCTTTCCTAAACAAAATGAATCTTAGGTACCGTGGTACATTTTTATGTGGAAACTAAGTTCTTTCAGTGATCACAGTTAAGCTCCAGCATGTAGCAAGAAGTCAACCACAAAGAAATTGCTCATCTTCTACCATGGGGTGCTAACTATTGATCTAAACATCTGATTCTCATACTGAAATCTCATCTTGCTATATAAAAGCATATATTAATGCATTGCATTGGTCTTTCAGACTATGTGTTTTACATATTATTGTCTTAAACGTTTTACAGTGTTTTGGTTGAAGACTGATAAATAAGGTTAAAAGATCAGGAGTCATCAGTTCATGACCAACATGTTCTCTATAGGATGTCAGTCCATCACTCTTCATGCTGCTAACTCTGAGTCCTTTCTCAAAGTTTTCCCATTTCTCTGCTGTTTATGTTGTCTAATGGCAACCCACTCCAGGACTCTTGCCTGGAAAATTCCATGGATGGAGGAGCCTGGTAGGCTACAGTCCATGGGGTCGCAAAGAGTCGGACACGACTGAGTGACTTCACTTTAACTTTTACTTTATGTTGTCTCTGAGCCTATCTTTCTCTCTCCAGCTTCTAATTCATCCCTCTCTTTTCTGCCCTGGGCCACCTACAGCCACATGGCTTCCTGGGTGGGTGTCAAGGCTTTCCCCCAGATCTGCTGCCCACCAGACACTGAGTTTTCCCTGAATCTTTGTTCACTCTTTCTCATCAACATTCAGTCTCTCAACAGTGACACAGCACTAAAGGTTCTTACAAATTTCCACCGCCTAAAAACCCCTTTAAGGCTCTAGAGACAAAGAAAACAATTTGTTCTGATGGACCGTTACCTACGGCTGTCTGGGGAACCACAATGGGTTAAAATGGACAGTTTTGTCATCTCTCCAAAGTTGTTTTTTTAGGTTGGAAAGGTCATGTAATTACTAATTTACACACATGATCTTCCCACCAGACCATAAACTTCTTAAGACTAAAGACTACATCTTTCATGTTGGTACTCAATATCAAATAGACATCAATGAAAATCAAGGGGATGAATGAATGCATCCCTGTGTCTTCACTCAGGACAGTGAGCTTATTAGCGTTTAAGTACCAGATGAAACCCTATCTTAGACCATGACTCAGCCTCCCCACCAACCTTCCCAAACTCAGGCAGCACATGGACCATGGCAGCAACCAATAACCCTCACTGACAAACAAAAGTTAGCTCCTGTACCCAAAATTATTATTTTTTTTTGTTAACCTATAAATGTTTTTTATTGACTTGCTAATGATAGACCAGAAAATAAGTAATCTGTTTGGGAAAATGAATATTTATTTGTAAATATGACCAGTAAACACTGTTTTCTTGGGGAGACGTTAAGATTACTTTATTTTGATTTTTTTGCAATATTTAAAAAGATTAATTTACCTTGTCACTTAACTGCTTCCATGAACATCTACATGATTCAGATGACTTAGACAAGAGACTTTTAAATTTGTGGTTTGTGACTGCTATTGTACTCAAAATTTCACACTTTCATACAGGGATTCCTCAGATACAAAATACCTACTTAATGTTACTTGGAAATATAGGGAGCAAAGCTCATGTTGCTGATGAGAATTCAAGTTTGCTATGGGCATAAAGAATGCTTTAGAATTATCCCCTTATATCAGTATAATCAAGATTGAAGTTTCTCCATTCTATTCCCACTGCTGAACCATGGAAATAATGAAAGGTGATAAAGGCAACTTAATTAAGCGGAAAAGACAATGCATTTGGACTCTAAAGGAAGCACTACACTAAACTGTATTATCAGATGTATATTAGATTCAGGCATCAAATTTCAGAGCTGAAAGAGATCCCAGAAATCCTAAACACAACAACTCATCAAAAGAGGGGTGTGAGTGTATGGAATTGCTGATGGCCATCTTACCTAGTAGGGAGGTATCCCAAGATGGTAGTGTTCCCATCTCATGGGAAAGCTTGACGCAACAGAAAACATATTTAAGTACTAGAAAGCTCCTATACGGAGCTCAAGTTGGCCTCTGTCCAAGCACTATCATTAGTTGGTTGTTGGTCATCCTGTTTCTGCAACAACTCAGAGAGCTAGTTTAGTTCTCTTCTTAAGTAAATATCTTTTAGAATCTAGAGCAAGGAGTCTGTCTCCCCTTAGTCACATCATATTCAGAATACAAATCCAGAACTCTCACTCTCCCATTCTCTCTGTCCTGGACAATAACTGCATGTCATTGTGTCTTATAAAACTCTGGCGTCTGGAACTGATCAGAGCCAGACAGCCTGACATGTTTTAGCTAAGAGTCCAGGTGGGCTCTGGGATCCTCCCCTTGCCCTTCTATGATTCCACCTCCCAAGTTCCCAAGGAAAACAAGGCAAAGGCTTCTCTGTCTGCACAATGAAAGGGCACCGAGGAGCAGAGATGAGTTTTAAATTTTTTATGACTGCTTCTCTCTTGTGTGAACTCTGTCATTTGGGGTCAGTTATGTCAATTCTAACATCTAAGGGATGCCTTCTATTCAAATATATGTAGAGAGAAAGAATGATAATAGCTCAAGCAGCTAGAGAGAGATTCCATGGTTTTAAATAAAATCAGAAACAAAACCCATGTTTGTGTTAAGAAGAGTGGTAAAGTAAAAGCTTTTAATAAAATAGAGGAGGCAGATCATTTAACAAGTAGGCTCCCCAGGTGGTACCAGTAGTAAAGAATCTGCCTGTCAATGCAGGAGTGCAAGAGACAAGGGTTTAATCCTTGGTTGGCAAGATCCCCTGGAGGAGGAAATGGCAACCCACTCTAGTGTTCTTGCCTGGGAGATTCCATGGAAAGAGGAGCCTGGCAGGCTACAGTCCCTGGGGTCACAAAGAGTCAGACATGACTGAGCATACACACACACACCATTTAATAAAGTAATAAAACAGATGACACGTACTGAACTAAGAGAGACTATGCAAAGAATCCTAATTATTTTACACATTTAAAGACAGCTCAGAGCTTTTACAAAGCTTGCTCAAGGTCACACAAATGGCAACTAGTAAAGACCTGACGAAGCAACAGGTTTCCTGACCACTGCCCAGCAGGTAACTCTCACCCTAAGACACAGAAACTCACATACTGACCTTATAGTCAAAAGTTATTTTTTTTATGGTTGCAAAGAATGGTACTTATTCATAGGGCAGAATAATAAATAGAATTTTAAAGGCTGTGTTTGGTCTTTAAAAACTTTCAAACAAATGTCCACATGATTTAATTACTCTCTTTTCATCAAGAGATTTTCTCTACCTAAACAACCTTCACTGAAGTCATCAGGCATATTGCAAATGTTGACAGATTTTAGTAACACTTTCTTTAAAAAAATTCTAGCATTGCAGGCCAACGAGAGACAATTTTCTCAACATATGTAATCTAAGATTTACTTATTTATTTATGGCTCTGCTGGGTCTTCAATGCTGCTCAGGCTTTTCTCTAGTTGTGACAAGTGGGGAGTACTCTTTAGTAGTGGTGTGTGGACTTTTCATTGTGATGGCTTCTCTCGTTGCAGCTCCTGGGCTCTAGAATATAGACTCAGTAGTTGTGGAACAGGGTTTGGTTGCTCCGTGGCATGTGGGGTCTTCTCAGACCAGGGACTGAATCCATGACTCCTGCATTGGCAGGCAGATTTTTTACTACTGAGCCACCAGAGAAGCCCCCCAAATAACGTAATCTATGCTTTTGTTTATTCTTGTAATGCAGAAGTCAAATGGGCCTGTGGGCACAGACTAGCTAGATGCTGACCAAGCTCTTCTTTCTGAGCACCTAGAAAAATCACACTTCCCAGAATTCCTTGCAGTCAAGGAGAGCCATACAACTGAGATTTGGTCACTAGAATGTGGGTGGAAGCGACGTATGCCAGCTCCAGGTCTAGTCCTAAAACTCCCCACAGAATCCTCATTCTCTTGTATCCCTCTCCTACTGATTGGGACTTTATCTTTCTTTCTTTTTTTTTTTTTTTTTGAGGTCCTGAGTGCTGGAAGAGCCACCAGAAGGAAAATTTCTATTAACTAGGGGGAAAACAGCCCATTTCCCACTGAACCCATTAATTCATCATCACATGTTTGTGACATATGTTGTGGTCCATGCCGTGAACAAGATATAAGTCATACTTTACTAAGCCACTGAGGTTGTGGAGCTGCTTGCTGTAGCAGGTGAATTACTCTAATGGACAGTATTTCTCATTTTGTCTCCTGTAAAATATATTCTAAGTGTAAAGTTCCTGGGGATTCCTCCAGGGCACAGTAGTTAGGACTCAGTGCTTTCAATGCTGGGGGTCCAGTTCAATCTCTGGTTGTGGGACTAAGATCACCCCACAAGCCACATGAAGTGGCCAAAAATAAATAAACCAAAGGTCGTTAAGTTTCTAATGAGGGCAATGTTTTTACTGGCATACTGACAGAAAAAAGGAGGACAAAAAGGTGAGTTAAATTGCCAAACGTGGTATAGGAATTCAGCAAGCGATGCTTCTCTCTAAGCTCTAGTTATAATAAAACCACTTTATAAAACTCATAAATACATCCCTATTGAGTACGCAGTAAATGTCTTAAATACTGTGGATTTGAACTCAGGTTTCTCTGAACAAACAGCCCACCAGTGTAGCTTTGTTTTCTTTTGCTTGAATTCCTATAAGGAGGATTATTTACCTTATTTAAAAAGAATCAATAATTTTCTTTTCAGAAATTTGGAGATTGAATAAATAGAAAATCCACCGATGATATTTGGGAGAAATCAGTTGTCAATCTAAATGGTATAGATTACAAACAACTCAGGGCTTTCCAGGTGGCGCTAGTAGTAAAGAATCTACCTGCCAATGCAGGAGACACAAGAGATTCAGATTCGATCCCTGGGTTGGAAAGATCCCCTGGAGGAGTGCATAGCAACCCATCCCAGTATTCTTGCCTGGAAAATACCATGGACAGAGGAGTCTGGCAGGCTACAGTCTGTATAGGGTGGCAAGGAGTCAGACAGGAAGCATGCACAAACAACTCAGCTTCTGATATCAACATTCAAGTAATGAAGAAGTTAACAGTAGTTTTCAGATGGAATGTAGATTGTATTAGTAAACCATAGCTATTAAGAGATATTTATCAGTTACACCGAAACAAGTCAGAAAGTCAAAGAAAGTGCAATTTTCTAAGACTGGTTTGACCATTTCACTCTGAAATATTTTTTGGATTGCGTTGGAAAAAGTGTCAAGTAAAGTACATATTTTTCCTTATTTTATTGGATCAATGATGAAATGTACATGTCTTGCTCCATCTGTACAGACATTTTCATGCCAGGCACTGTGACAGTGAGAGAAAAGGACAGTGAACTAAAACATCATGACTTCTACCCATATGGGGCTCTCTACTCAGAGAGAGAGAGAGAGAGAGAGATTACATGAACTAATGCAGGTGGTATTTGAGCTCTGGTATGAACAAGGAGAGATGGTGGGGTCTAATGAAAGGGCCTGACACCACATTTTCTTAGTAGAGTGATCAAGAAATCTTGATTGAATAGTGGTTCAACAAGCGGTAAAGGGGAGGATGAGGATGGGCTAGATGAGTGTTGTAGCCCAGGGTAAACTAACTGTCCACTATCCATGCAAGTGGAAAGAGGGAAGGAAGGTCTGCATAGCTAGAGCAGAGAGGAGAAGAGGTGAGAGCTATTAGGTTGGCCAAAAGGTTTGCTTAGGTTTTTCCATAGATAGTATGGGAAACTTGAACAAACTCTTTGACCAACCCAATACGAAGTGAGGTGGATAGAGAGACTTGGATCAGATATGCAAGATCTCCTCGGGGAAAGAGTTTCATTGCAAATTCTGAGAGCAAAGGAAAAGAGTTGAATGTTTTTTTATAGGGATAGACAATATGTATATATATATATACATATATATATATATATATATATACATATAGACAAAAAATATTATTCTAGTTGGAGCTTAGAGGTGGGACTGATGCTTAGTCTTCTAATTAATTCCTTGTCCTTGATAAAAAAAAATCTGAAGAGGGAAATTTCATGGAAATTAGGGTTTTGAGTAGTTCTTGCCAGATATTTCCTAATGGAGTGATATAATGTTACACTAGCCTAGATTTCATTTCTGTCTACAACATATTCTAAAAATTTGTTTCTAGCTCAGCTCCTCCTCTCTCTGCATCCCAACACCAACCAGCTTGCTGAAACCTCAAACTCTGTCAACAAATGTGTTCACACGGGTGAAACACAAATTCTGCATGCCATAAACACCTACAACTCTTAAGACTGTAGGTATTATTAATAAAATGTTTCTACAGTTAAATAAGTTGGGAAAATGCTGGGCTAAACAATGTTAAATAGCTTTGCTCTCTTAAGATTTCTTCAAGTCTTTTAACAAATTTGTGTACATTGTCCCTGGTATAATCTGCAGGCTGGTATAATCTGCAGTTTCTTGAACTTATTTTTTAGAGCATTTGTTTGCTTGCTTGCTTGTTTTCCCTTATTCCAGAAAAAATCTCATGGCTTCTTCAGCCTCACAGAAGGCACTCTGGAAAATTCATGGGTGATCCCCAGACAGTCTGCTGTTGGTAAAGATGAAACAGAAATTCAGGTTCAATCTCATCCTATAATACATTTTTAGAGAAAAACTTAAACTCTGGTATGTAATTGAAATTTCCAGTTATTTACTATTTTCCATCTCTCTTCTACTCCCACAGCTACGAACCCAGACTGTGCCCTCCCCTGCTGTTGTTGTTCAGTTGCTACGTCCTGCCTGACTCTTTGCAACCCCATGGACTGTAGCATGCCAGCCCTCCCTGCCCTTCACCAACACCTGGAGTTTGTTCAGACCATGTCCATTGAGGTGGTGATGCCATCCAACCATCTCATCCTCTGTCATCTCCTTTTCCTCCTACCTTCAATCTTTCCCAGCATCAGGGTCTTCTCCAATGCCGTCTCCTGACCTCAATTCATTTGTTGAAGCTTAACACGGAATGTGACTATCTTTGGAAATTCAGTCTTTAAATAGGTAATTAAGGTAATGAGGTCATAAGGGTGGGATCCCAATCCAGTATGACTAGGATCTTCGTAAGAAGAGGAACAGACAGGGATGCATACCTACAGGGGAAAAGCCACGAGAGGACAGTCAGAAGGCGGCCGTCTGCAAGCCTAGGAGAGAGGCCTCAAGAGAAACCAAACCTCTTGATACTTTGAGCTTGGACTTCTATCCTCTAGAACTCTGAGAAATAAGCTTCTGTTGTTTACAAGTCTCCCTACCTGTAATATTTTGTTATGGTAACCCTAGAAGACTAACATACAGACTGTACATGAAATCTTGATCTAGTTCTATCACTCTCTGGATTTTTCTTAGGGTAGGGAGAGATTTGAAGAAATGAGTGGAAGAAAACAGATGTTTGTTGAGTAACTGCTCTGTGATTACATAATTCTCATTTTACTGATGAAGAAACCAGTACACACTGGTAAATAATAAAGTTGAGATGTGATTCCCAATCTGTCTGACTCCAAATACTGTCTTGACTCCCAGTATGGCACATTCTCTTTCTGAGATCTTCTTTATTTTTAAAATGTGAGTATCATGCTGTTCCCTTACTCTGGGCCAGAGAAGAGAAATGATGTGCATAGACCAGCTCTCAGAAATGACTGTTTTAGGCATTTCTCTTCAGCCAATGCTGTGGCTTGCTTTGTTCAACGAGAATTATTCATGAAGGCAATCACTGTCTTTCTTATCTGCCACAGAGGAAGTGTGGGCTGTGAATATGATCAGTAGAAGCCCATATTTATCACTCAACCATAAAGCCCTGGTCAGTATAATAATAGGCTTCCCAAGGAGCTCAGTGGTTTAAAAAAAAATTCCTCCTGCCAATGCAGAAGACATGAGTTTGAGCCCAAGGTTGGAAAGATCCCTTAAAGGAGGAAATGGCAACCCACTCCAGTATTCTTGCTTGGGATATCCCATGGACAGAAAAGCCTGGTGGATGATAGTCCATAGCGTTGCAAAGAGTTGTATGTGACTGAGCAACTGAGCATGCACGCATTATACAACATAAATTCACTTTTAAGGACATTTCCAAATCTCAAATACCATCATGTTATTAACATTTTAATATCATTGAGTTCTATGTCTTTTATTTGGAGCAGATTTAAATAAAGACAGTGTCACCCTTAGCCCTGGGCAACCAGGGCCCCTGTCCTGGGCACTACTCCTTGGAGGATCTGATTCTGATTCTCCTCCTGTTGCACTCTCACCATAGGGCAAGGGGTCCAGGAGGCCAAGAGGCTGTGTCCATCCAGAACCTCCAACCTCCCCTTCTAGAACTTTTCTCACACACCTTGAACCCCTGAAGTTCTTATGTTAATAGCCCCAAGCTGGCGTCCAGGCTTTTTCCCTGGGGCTATCCTCCTGAAAACTGATCCTGTCTAACAACAAACTTTCAGTCTGACAAAATAGCACAAGCAAATACTTTCAACAAAGGGTAGACAGGAACAGTATTTCGGGTTCTATAATAAGTTTAATCTGCCTAGAGATGCCTTATATTAGGAAAGAATGGGGCCTGAATTTACATAGAAAAGAAGGAGGGTTTTGAGTGACAGCCTTTGAGTTTGTATTTCTTTTTGAGGAGAAGAGTAATGGTGATGCCATCAGTATTAAAGGAAGATTCTCCAGGAGAAGTGTGCAAGAACCAGGAGAACAATGTGTAAGGAGTTCTCAGGTCAGTGGCTTATAATCAGCACCATCTTATCTCTCACACAGGAAATCCCCAGAACTCCAGAGATCACTATCTTAGCATTCTGATGTCACCAACTTCTTAAACATCTTTTTCACTGAATTGTACAGACATAGATACAGACATGCAGAAACATAAACTATTCCATTGCCTATTTTTTTATAAACAATTTTTAGAGTTTGCATCCAACGCAGATGAATTTGTGACTATCTACCAGATGAAGATCATTTTTTAATTCAAAATATATCATCTGTTCAATGACAAGATAATCATTTTTTTTTAATCAACCTCATTGTCTGCTCTTAATCTGATGTCAAGATATAAAGAGAGAAATACCAGACAAGGTTACTTTGAGATTTCATTAAATAACTACTCTGAACCCAGAGTCAATCCTCTGCATATTAAAAATGAAACATAATTACGGAAAGTGTCCTTATTGTTCAACAATCCTTTTTACTTCAGAATAGTGCATAAAATGCAAATGTCTCCCTATAATTTACTACATTAAATATTTATGCCCACAGCTCTTTACAGCACCCATACTGTCAATGGAGGTCTTTCCATTCTTTCCCATTTAAAATCTGACAGGACTGCAGCTCAGCTTAGTTCCCTCTACATCCAGTTCTTCACATATTGGATAGAGAAGCTACCAGTAAAACCTCTTAGAGGACAAAGGGAATACTAAAATAATTTGACAATTCTAAAATACAGAGTTCTAGGGTTATAAAATCTTTAAACCTGGATCAGCCACAGATTTTGGCTTAGGGTGCTTTAAGCTATCTATCTATATCTTTGGCAAATTCCAAAATCGTATGCAGTTATAGAAGATCTGACACTAGTGTCATGCTTAAGTAGGACACAAGGCAGCAAATTACCATAAAGCTAACAATCTAAAAAAGAATCTTCTTGAAGAAAGGAGGCCACAGGGACACGAACATATGTTAGCTTTACATTTTTCTCCTCCTACTGTCCTAGTCACAGTCATGCTGAATAGAGGCTGGCATAGAACAGAGATCTGTGGATTTAATTATTTGGGAAACTTGACCTAGGAAATGGTTCTGCCATCATCAAGGTGACCCTAGGCATGCTATTTTACTTTCCCTGCTTCTATGAACTCATGTCTCAAATAAAGGATTTAGACCACAGCATTTCTAAGATGCCTTCTGAATCTGAAATTCAATGGAAAAAAAAGAGTCCAAAATCATGCACTTGTTTCCTCAGTTTAAAGTGAAATAGGGTTCAAGTGCACTGAAATACATTACAAAAATGCTATTTGATGATAATGACCCACTATTGAAGAACAGTATTCTTAAAATATGATCTGGGCTTGTTTTAAAGAGATTTTTCAAGCTAATTAACGATACCTTAGTATACAACAAAAGAGGGGAGGTCTTACATACAAAATATCCTTAGGTGCTACTGACAGCATGAAGAATCACACAGCCAGAATGTGGAAGAAATGATGCCAAGTCCAGTCAGAAGTAACAATGGGAAGAGTAGAATAAAGAAACCATGGCTATAATTTGAATTGCCCTTTATGAGATATGCAAGAGGATGTGGCTTTATGAGCAGAACCGCTGCTCATTAAGGCCACTGGGAGAAAGTAGACCAGTTACCTACTGGATGCAATGAATCCACATTCACTTTTTCTGGTACAAGAAAGAAAAATGTGGAATTCTATTCATGCATCTACCATTTTTGTTTCTATTTTTTAAGTGGTTAGGTCAGAATAACCCTTTGAACAATAGAAAAAATGAATGACTAGCAAGATCCAAGCCATACTCTGTTACCAGACACAGGAAGATTGGGAGGACTTTTGTAATACAGAACATTTTTATGTGTCCTCAAGACTGAGTTAATGTGCACAGGAAATTACTATTAGACATTTGGGAAGTTCCTGTTACATGGGTTATTGCCACATTTTTAGAGCAATGGCCTGAATGTTGTTGGAAGATATAAAATCTGTACTAATAATGCAGGGTCTGGATTCATACCAGCAATTTGGAAACCAAGTACAGAGGGTTCATAGCTCTTAATGTCATGATCTGGGAAGTCTCAGTCACAGCATTTTACAGTGTAAACAGAGTTGTCTTTGGGATTATGAGACCCTGGGTACCAGTTCAAACTAAGTCCCTAATTAACTGTGAGGCCTTGAGCAGATCACTTCCCCCTCTGAGCCTATTTGCTTGTCTTTAAATGAGGCATCTGAACTCAGGGATCGTCAGGTTTAGGAGTCTATTGATAAATACAGAATACCCTCTATACTGCAGGTTTCAATCCTGACTGCCTGTTGGACACTCTTGGAAAGACTTCAAAAAGTATCCATGCCTGGGCTACAATTAAATCATTACTGAGTGTGGGGCCAAGAACTTAATCATTTTTAAAAGTTCCCCAAGAGTTTTGAAAGTAAAACTGGGGTTCAAAATCACTTCAAAATCATTATTCTATACTTAACTGAATGCTTGTTTTTAAAGCAACATTTAATATACTTTCCACTATTCTTTTTGTGAGCTTCCCAGGTGGCTCAGTGGTAAAGAATTGGCCTGCTCATACAGGAGACGCAGGTTCGGTCCCTGGGTAGGAGAGACCCCCTGGAGAAGGAAATGGCAACCAACTCCAGTATTCTTGCCTGGATTATCCCATGGACAAAGGAGCCTGGCGGACTACAGTCCATGGGGTGGCAAAGAGTCAGACATGACTAACGGAGTAGACAGCAGCAGTTGCATTCTTTTTGTAGACTAGTTTGGTCCTTTATTTCCCCAGTTTCACCTATTTTGACTGAAAGCATTTTCATTATCCTTCTTTACCCAAGAGAAATGAAAAAGAGCTGGAAAAAGACACTCATCTGTTTTACATTTATTAGAATTCTTTGGAAAAAATTTGTAGGTGGAGAAAAATATTTGATCACATCAAGTTTTTAGATGATTCTTATCTTTTTAAATATCTTTCTTCTGTCATTTCTTTCCTTTTCTTTCTCTCTTTCAGTTATGATTGTTTCCTATCTTCATAAATAAGGAAAGATTGAATTGCCAAAGCTAACAACACATACAAGCACCCAGCAAGTGGGTGAGAATTCGTTGCTGAACTCTTATTCCTTTACTTGACTTTTTCAGCTAGGCTGCCTTATAAATGACACAGAAACCAGCAATTTAAGGAATACAACCAACTTTTTTATATCACCCACTGAACAATATTAAAAGATTAAAAAGTCATCAATCGAAGATATCCAAAACCATCACAACCTACTTCTCAGGGTTTTCTGTTTTCTATGATTTTTTTTTTTTAAAGATCATAGTTCCCTTTTTTTTATTTTTGAAGGAGATCAAGCTTTTTCACTAGTAGGTGGGAGGTGTGTGGGTAGCCGAATATATGCACAGGTGCAAATGACTTTAATTAAGACTCAAATCATTTTAACAGGCAGATGGAAAAATGCTTCAGTCTTCTTTTAAAGTAACAGAGGCATTCAGGCACTAAAAATATTAACACATGGGAAGAGAAAAATATAATTTCTATTTTTCCTGAAAGGTATAATTCTGAAAATACATTCATAAATATTTCTGAAGCAAATATTAGATGGTATGAGTAATCATCTCTTCATCAAAAAACATAATAAAAATAATTAATTTCCATCAAAATAAATGCAAAAGAGCATTGTTGAAACCACAGCTACTAATAGTCATACTTGGGGGATTAAAGGAGTTAGCTATTAGTTTCATAAGAAGAGCATGGTAAGAATAGCAATCTTTTTAAGGACAATATATGATGGCTACAGAAATGAATGTACATTGTACATTCTTGATTTTAAATCACAGAGTCTTTAGATAAACACACAGAGATAAATTGTGTTTGGGAAACATTGTTGGATAATCTTGCATTGTTCATCGTACTCTCAATGAAAATATACATAATAATTTGAAAAGAGAAAAAAACTTGTTTGGGGATATTATCAGTTATCTAGGTTTGATTTCCCCCCTAAAATGTTATTTTAAATGTAGTTAGTCAAGAAGATAAAGTAATGCTAGAAGGAAACGAGTAGAAATATATGTAAACATTGCTTTCTTAATGTTTAGAGGACACAGAAAAAAGGTGAAATTCTTTTCAGATTATTTTCACACAACATTAAATTTTTGCTCAAGTAATTAATGCTTTTGAACTGTGGGGTTGGAGAAGACTCTTGAGTCCCTTAGACAGCGAGGACATCAAACCAGTCAATCCTAAAGGAAATCAGTACTGAATATTTATTGGATGCTGAAACTGAAGCTGAAGCTCCAATACTTGAAGCCACCTGATGTGAAGAACTGACTCATTGGAAAAGACCCTGATGTTGGAAAAGACTGAAGGCAGGATAAGGGGACAACAGAGGATGAGATGGTTGGATGGCATCTCCGACTCAATGGACATGGGTTTGAGTAAGCTCCGGGAGTTGGTGATGGACGGGGAAGCCTGGCGTGCTGTAGTTCATGGGGTTGCAAAGAATTGGGCATAACTGAGCGACTGAACTGAACTGAATTGAACCTCTTTGTATTTTAGCTTGTTTGTTATATGGAATTAAGTAAGATTATTTCTAAGACCCAGCAAAATTTTTTATTGAGTGCCTACTGTGTGATTCATGGTCTAGCAACAAGAGAGTAGAAAATCAATGATTTTCTTCTACACTTGTTCTTTTTGAAGCCAAGAAAAGTAAGATATAAAAATTCTTCTCTGGAATTTTCCTGTGGCAACATCATTGCATTTCTGTTTCTCTCTTTCCCTCTCTTCCTTTCTCCCTCCCTCCCTCCAGTCCTTCCTTCCTTCCCTAACTCCCTTTCTTTCTGTTTTGTTCCAGTTTCAGCCAATCCAACCGGTTGGTGCAAAAATAATTGTGGTTTTGCATTGTTGTACCTTGCAGTTACTGGAAGTCATGCTTAAATAAATGTAGTTATTTTATATCATTTTAATGCACATTTCTTGCTTTATTTTCTTTTTGCTAATGACTTATTACTTGTTGTTTATTTTATATTATTTTAGACTGTAGAAATGATGTTAGACAAAAAGCAAATTCAAGTGGGTTTCTTATTCAGGTTCAAAATGGGTCTTAAAGTGGCAAAGACAATTTGCAACATCAACAACACATTTAGCCTAGGAACTACTAATGAACACATAGTGCAGTGGTGGTTCAAGAAGTTTTGCATAGGAGACAAGATGAGGAGCATATCGGCTGGCCATTGGAAGTTGACAATGACCAGTTGAGAGCGATGATTGAAGCTGATCCTCTTGCAGCTACATGAAAAGATGCTAAAGGGCTCAATGTTGACCATTCTGCGATCATTCAGCATTTGAAGCAAGTTGGAAATGTGAAAAAGTTAGATAAGTGGGTGCCTCATGAGCTGACTGCAAATCAAAAAAATTGTTGTTTTGAAGCATCATCTTCTCTTATTCTATGCAACAATGACAAACCATTTCTCAACCGGATTGTGACTTGCAGTGGAAAGTGGACTGTAGACGACAAACGGCGATGGTCAGCTCAGTGGCTGGACCAAGAAGACGCTCCAAAGCACTTCCCAAAGCCAAATTTACAAGAAAAAATGATTATGATTACTGCTTGGTGATCTTCTGCTGGTCTGATGCACTACAGCTTTCTGAATCCCAGTGAAACCATTAACACCTGAGAAGTTTGCTCAGCAAATCAAAGAGATGCACTGAAAACTGCAATGCTGGCAGCTGGCACTGGTCAACAGAATGGGCCCAATTCTTCACCAGGACAACACCTGACCACACATAGCACAACCAACACTTCAAAAGTTGAACAAATTGGGCTACAAAGTTTTGCTTCATCTGCCATATTCACCTGACCTCTCACCAGCTGACTTAGCACTTCTTCAAGCATCACAACTTTTTGTAGGAAAAACTGCTTCCACAACCAGCAGGAAGCAGAAAATGCTTTCCAAGACTTTGTCAAATCCCAAAGCATGTATTTTTATGCTGTAGGAGTAAACAAACTTATTTCTCGTTGGCAAAAATGTATTGATTGTAATGATTCCTACTTTGATCAATAAAGATATGTTTGAGCCTAGTTATAATGATTTATAATTCACAGTCTGAAACTGCAGTTACTTTTTACCAACCTCATGGCATGCAGTCCCATCACTTCATGGCAAATAGATGAGGAAACAGTAGAAACAGTGGCTGACTTTATTTCTGGGGGCTCCAAAATCACTGCAGATGGTGATTGCAGCCATGAAATTAAAAGACACTTACTCCTTGGAAGGAAAGTTATGACCAATCTAGACAGCATATTAAAAAGCCGAGACATTGCTTTGTCAACAAAGGTCCATCTAGTCAAGGCTATGATTTTTCCAGTGGTCATGTATGGATGTGAGAGTTGGACTATAAAGAAAGTTGAGTGCAGAAGAATTGATGCTTTTGAACTGTGGTGTTGGAGAAGACTCTTGAGAGTCCCTTGGACTGCAAGGAGATCAAACCAGTCCATCCTAAAGGAAATCAGTCCTGGCAGTTCATTGGAAGGACCGATGTTGAGGCTGAAACTCCAATATTTTGGTCACCTGATATGAAGAGCTGACTCATTTGAAAAGACCCTGATGTTGGGAAAGATTGAAGGCAGGAGGAGAAGGGGACAACAGAGAATGAGATGGTTGGATGGCATCACTGACTCAATGGGCATGAGTTTGGGTAAACTCCAGGAGTTGGTGATGGACAGGGAGGCCTGGTGTGCTGTGGTTCATGGGGTCACAAAGAGTTGGACACGACTGAGTGACTGAACTGAACTGATAGTAACCAGTCCCTCATAGGACCACCCCTTGTGGCTCTATGATTGCAAAACACCTTCAGCAAAAAACCATCATGAAACCTTGAAGAAAAAAAAAAAGTTTATTGCTCACAGGTCCTTGAAAGCACATGGCAGTGTGTAGGGGCTAAGTTGCTATGGTTGTGTCTGACTCTTTACCCTATGGACTATAGCCCACCAGGCTCCTCTGTCCATGGAATTCTCTAGGTAAGAATACTAGAGTGGGTTGTCATGCCCTCCTCCAGGGGATATTCTGACCTAAAATCAAATCCTCATCTCTTAACGTCTCCTTCTTTGGCAGGTGGGTTCTTTACCCACTGAGCCACCTGGGAAGACATACAAGGAAGAAAAAGAACCAGTTTAGAGTTGAGAGTGGGGCCTAGGGTTTTATGGGCTCACTCTTTATTGATGAATTTAGAACATAGCAGCTGCAGGAATTTGAAGTCCAGGAAGAGAGAAAACAAGTGGGTCTAAACAGTTATGAGATCAACCAAGATCTCTAAAACAAAGGAACTTGGAGGCACTGGGAGTGTCTGGCTCTTCAGTCCTGTGGCCAGCAATACATTTATTCAAGATAGACATCTTTGAAGCGGGTACCTCTGCCATCAAAGCTTAAGTCAGTCACCTGTCCCATCTCTTCAACTCTGGTCAACATCTTCACATACTTTCACATAAACATACATATGACTCATGTATGAACTCTTTAATCACAAAGTACCTCAGGAATAGAGGTACCTTTCTCATATTTTGTGAATTAAATTTAAAAATCCCTAAAACTGGATGAAATTCCATATTTCTGATGTTACCAATACTCTTCATTACTGTAATACTAGTTGTCTAAGTAATTTAGAAGCAGAATTTTTGAACCAAAACCAATCTGAATGATTAATAAGGCCTCAGGGAATTCCAATATCCATTGTTCTGGGTTAGACTCATAAGTAAAAAAAAAAGAAAAAGAAAGAAAGGAAAAAAGGCAAAATGAAAAAAGGGAAAAAAATTAGGAGGAGGATAAGGAGAGAGCAATATTTGCAATACTAGATTCTTTAGCTGAGGCCATGATTATGCCTCAAACAAAAACCATTTATCTCTTGAGGCTCACCAGAGCCAGCCCATTGGAGTGAATCCAGAGTGCCCAGGCCTTTATGACCTCCAGAACCTAAAGAACTGTTGTGACATAAGCCAGAAGGGTCAGAATGGCACAATACAGGGGCAAAGGAGAAAGAGAAACAGAGTCTTTTTCTAAAATGTTCAGTTCTAAATGCTTAGTTCTAATATTTATGTCTTCATAACAATATGTTGTTTATTTATTTGACTGTGCCAGGTCTTAGTTGCAGCATGTGGGATCTAGTTCTCCAACCAGCAATTGAACCCAGGCCCCCTGCATTGGAAGTGGGGAGTTTTAACCACTGAACCACCAGGGAAGTCCCGAATATGTGTTTTTGATTGCCAAGGCTCCGCTCAAAAGAACCCTCTCCCTTAATAAAGGTGTCTCTCATCTTCATTTGAATTATTAGGTTTTAATGTTCAACACTTGGGGAAGGGCATAGCAACCCACTCCAGTATTCTTGCCTGGAGAATCCCATGGGTTGAGGAGCCTGGCGGGCTACAGTTCATACGGTCGCAAAGAGTCGGACACGACTGAACCAACTGAGCACGTAGGCATTGATTGACACTTCAAAATAGACATGCTAGCACCTGGAATAGTGGCTGACACAGAGTAGCTATTTCATAAGCATTAACTGAATGAATGAAAGACTGAGTGAATGCGTATACATGGTTAAAACACTATGTGTTAATAGCTCTGAAAAGAATGAAATACTTAGGAATAAATTTAACCAAGGCAGTAAAAGATATGTACACTGAACACTACTTCTCCCATTAATTTTACTAGCTCACTCCACTTTAGTTTAGTATTCTAGCTTAGAACTCTGGAATTTACGTGAAGCCAGCCAACCCTCCACTTCCATCAGGTTGCACAGTGACCCCTTCTGTGGTTTCATGTTAACACTTGGCAGGAACTTATCTGATCTTTCATAGAAGTCCCTCTCCAGATGGAGACCCACTGTGCTCTTCCATACCCCAAGGGACTACTGATCCTCTGCCTAGCTGGTTTTGATTCCTGTTCCTATTTCATGCCCTACAATTCAGATCCTTAACATACTAGTCTTCAAAAAGGTTTGACATATACCCTGGATTCTTACTTTCAAAATTGAAACATAGGTGTCTGAAGACCTTATTCTGGTGGATACGATTTTGCTTTTCTGTGGCTTATATTTGAGTGCAAGTGGGGGCCTTTTAGACCTTTCTTTCCCTTCCTCAGTCCCAGATCTAGGGGTTTCTGCTAATTTGAAGTCACTATAGACGTATCTGACACAGGAGCTCAAAATCTCCCAGGGGCACAAAATGCAGGTCTGGCTCCACTTCTCTGACTCACGGTCCTCTCTATTCTTAGAAGGACTTTTAAAATGAATAAAAAGGGAGAGAATGCTGAAGCCCAAGGAAACATACATTTTACACCAACCCGGATGATGAGTTGGCCTCCTTAAATGTCAGCTACTCATGAGTCTCTCTAAGTCATCCATTGATTTTACATGGAAGTAGGTCAGGACTGCTTTTAACTAGAGGAGCCTCACACTGCAGGTTTCATTTAGCTATGTGGAGGGAATATTAAAAATTGATGTGAAAAGCAAACCTCTGCTTAATTAGCATCTGGATAAAGACTTTACTAGGGAAGCCACGCAAGTTAATATAAAATGAGAAAACTGACAATGAAGTCTTTCGACAGCTATTTTTGTGTCTGTAGCCTTTCATTTATGAGAAGTGTAGGGATGGTCACCTCATGCTCTGTCTATTTATACTAGTTAATCTATATTTAGGAGGTTGGCATTATTCCTCTATCTGTGGTTGCACACATGTTTTTATACAAAATTTGTGTTTCTTATTGCTTTTCTCTGATGTTGTTGTTTTTTTTCAAATGCTAACCTTCAAATCCGTTTGCATGTTGACCAATCACTTTAGAAGGAAAAGAGATTCTTTTCGAATCTGCTTAGAAACAACACTTCACATATCACCCTGCAAACAATCCTCCATCCACATACTATTTTTTTTTATATTAAACACTTTGAGTCTTTGGCTTCTACTAATTCATTGGTTAATATTAATACTTACACTTTTTTTGGAAGCAAGATTTTCATTTAAAATTCATAACCAGGAAAAGAAAAATATTCATTACATTTGAAAAACACATCCATAACCCAGTTATACTGAATTTTTTTCCTCTGCGAAGAAATCATCTTTCACAATCATGTTGCCATGTTTGTCTGCCCTTTGTTCAATGAGGAAGAGCTCTTTGTTCCCCCACACTGTTCTTTCTCGGGTTAGGGTAACTGTGCTCTCTCAGAGGGTGTGATGTCTCTCCACCCTCCAGGCTTCGATATCTTCTGGCAACCCTGAAACAACTTGCCTCCAGAGGGAACATTCTGCCGAGTGCTATATGCTCCTTTACATCAGGTGTGGGATCCACTTAAGATGTCAGATCCTTTACCCAAACCGGACTGAAGAGAGTTGTGGGAACAGAGTGGACTGCCTAAAAATTTAATTCGTTTAGACCTTGCTGCAATTTTTTTGTATAAAATATTTATTTTTTCCCCAGATATCTAAAAATCAAACAATCACCCCTTAGAGCTCCGCAGCTATTTATATTTTACGAAGTCTTTTCTAGAACACAATTTTTCTTTCATTTTACACAATGAGGTGAATATGAAAAAGCTGATACTGGGAGGATTTGACTTGCTCTGAAAGAACAACTGTTCAGTGATAAGTCCATCTTCTGACCCCATGATATCTGATTCCTCTCTCTTTTCCATCTATATACATTAAGTGATCCCCCTCCCATCTACCTTGTATTATACCAAGATGGCTTTTTAAGCTGGTCAAATAAAAGGATTTTTTAACAACAAATGAAAGTAAAGAAATGAAGATTCATTCTAAAACTCCTTATCATCTTCTGGAAATCAGATAGTAAATGCGCTTCACTTCCCTGGTGGTTCAGACAGTAAAGAATCTACCTGCAGTGCAGGAAACCCAGGTTGCATCCCTGGGTCAGGAAAATCCCCTGCAGAAGGGAATGGCGACCCACTACAGTATTCTTGCTTGGCGAATCCAGTGGACAGAGGAGACTGGCGGGCTACAGCCCATGGGGTTGCAAAGAGTCAGACACAACTGACATGACTTAGCACACAGCACACACATAGTCTTTCCTCTCAAAAATGAATCATTCAATTGTAGAGGTTGGACACACATTCATTCAATTTAGCCAGTCATTTGATCATTCAAGGAACACATATTGACAAAAATGTCCTCTGTGGCAGAAAATGTGCTAACTGTTTAGGTGCTGGGGGAAAAAAAAAAAGACTTACCACTATGTCCTGACCATTTAGTTGAAAAGGCAAAAAGGAAGCTGAATGGATAGAGTTCAAAATTAATTGTTAATACTGACATCATATTGCATGAGAACCAAGAATGCCCTCAGATGGAGGAATTAACAATATCAAATGTTCTGTGATGTTTCCTCATCCAAAAGAGGAAAGGTCCAGAGCCAGAGGCCAGTGAGGAAGCTCTTAGTGACTCTGGAGTGAGAAGAAGAGGAAGCCAGCTTGTAGGAAATGAAAGATGGGGTGGGAGACAGGAAATGAAGGCAGCAAGTAAATATTCACTTGACTGTCTTGGCCATGAAGAGGAAATGCAGTATCATGGCTGGGTGTAGAATCTAGCTGCTTTTTCTGAAAGATTGATGGACAATTTTATTATCATTTATATTCAATGGTCACAAACAAAGCATGGTCTAGAAGTCAAAGTGAGTTTTGCAGGCTTGGAGAGAGATTAGCAATCAATCAAAGAAGGATGACTCTCAGGCAGTCTGTTTTAATTTCTTAGATTTGAAAGTTCTTTTGGACAAAAGCTTGGTCAAGTTTCTTTGACAAAAGGCTTTCATCATTTTGACAGAGTTCTCTTGTCCTTAATCATAAGTAGTTAATAACTTATCAATCAAAAAATGAAAGAGGTAACTTTGAGATTCAGAATCTGATAATGTAAAGAGAATAAAACTTTGTTTCAGCTCTGACCCTTCTGTTGGGGGCTCCTAACATCTAAAACTTTTCCCAGTTTCTGAGTTCCTAGAAATAGTGATTTCTTACTTGCGTCAGGGGAACAAAGACCACTTTAGAATTACCCACCCATAGCGACATGGGTGGATCTAGGATTGGACAATACACAGATACCCCCAATCTTTACTTTATGATTCTATAGTTTTACTATCCTTTTTCTTTCTCAATTTAATTATATCAGTTCCATCTGTAAGAAGGGCACAGATGCAAAACATTTTAAAAAATGATATATTTTTGAATGTAACTGAAATTTGACCAGAAGAAAATCTGAGGAAAGTATTTTTTCTACTTTCAATTGTTACAAGACTATTCCAGACTTGTATATTTGAATTTTTTCCTTTCAGTTCATATATTCAGGGTATATCTGACTAGACAGGATATTCTGCTTCCAAATCCATGTTACTAATCCTCCCTCCTCCCCTCTTAGATTCTTTATGGCATTTTTACTCCTTTCATTTGGGAATAGCAATAGCCCAGATTCTTCAGTTGGTTGGTTATTCTACCAGGAGTGGAACATTTAATTAACCCAGCTCCCATCAACTAACAACAATAATGAGTTTGCTTCAGCCGAGAAACACCATGCACCACTACAGACACTTCATTAAATTCAGAATTGCCATCCATTTATTGAATTCTGAAAATTGATCTTTCTGAAAAGTTAAAAAAAAAAGCTTTTCAAATATTTTATAATTTAAACAAATTCTTACCTGGAAACACACTCATTTAAGACCAGTGGTCCCATAATAATAACTCCCTGGGTTTAAACAGTGCTTTTTCACCAAGGAGGCAAAATGACTTAGCTGAATGTGTTCTTACTCGCTTTACTATTTGAGTTCAATAATGCATAATGTTAAGCAGATTGGAATTCCTTCTTTAAGATGTTAGTCTCTGTTATTTCTTCATGAAAAATGCATCTCTCTATCTCCAAGTGTTGAGAAGTGATCAATTTTTCTCAGCTATCCATTTGTACAGGAACTGGTGATGATCTGACATCTACAAAATGACCCACATTTAAATGCTTTATGGCTATATTCTTTATATCTTTCCCCTAATAAATCTGCCTAGAATGAAATGGGCATTCTTTTAAATAGTACATTTAAGTGCAGAAGCAATGAATTCAGCATTTAGCATAGTTCCTTTTTGGCTGAATGACTATATTGATTTCAGTGTGGAATTTTCTAAGTCATAGGATCTGATTTTTTCTTTTTTTTTACTTAATGGTCAAACATTTCTTTTATGGCTTTTGTTTCTTCAATAGCTCTCTCAAGTCACTATGCCTATTATTTCAACAAGTTCAATAAATACTTATCCTGTATCAACTTTGGGAAAGATTGCATTGAGCCAAGTGCTACATGAAGCAAAATGATGAAAAGGTATGGCCCTTGATCTTCCTAGCCATATGTTTTTAACAGGGAATAAAACAGAAAAAAAAAAAAAAGCAACTTTACAATAGGTCAGAATAAGACACATACCATTACAGATGTATAGAGCACTCCAAAGAGAGGTTATTTCTAGACAATAGCATAAGAAAAAGTCAATGAAGATGCAAGTAAGCTGTAAGCCATGATCCAAGCATTAGACTTTGTTTTATGGAGTTACTGGAGGAGTCCTTTCCGCAAGAGAAAATAGCATCAGAAAGAAAGCTTCAGAGGCAGGAAGAGGTCATTTGTTTGGGGATCTACAGCTCATTCAATAATCCACAGATGTATCAAACAGCAGAGCCCAAAGAGATTCACAGTTTGAGCACTTAATAGTCTCATCTGAAAAGCGAGAAAACTAAGGCATTAAGAGATGAACTGATTGATCCAAAGTGTCAAAGCGTCTTAAATGGTTCAGCCAACAAGAAAACCATCTCTTATGATGTCCAGGCCCTGCCAAGCCTTCTAGATCATATGAAAATGCAGCACACATGTGAGGAACTATGACGTGACTGATAAGAAACCTTTTATTTACTAATGCTGTTGTTTAGTTGCTAAGTCATGTCTGACTCTTTGTGACCCCATGGGCTGCAGCATGGGCTATAGCTCCTCTGTCCATTATCTCCTGGAGTTTGCCTGAATTCATGTCCATTGAGTCAGTGATGCTATTGAACTATCTGTTGCCTACTTCTCCTTTTGCCCTCAATCTTTCCCAATATCAGGGTCTTTTCCAACAAGTTGGCTTTTCACGTCAGGTGGCCAAACTATTGGTGCTTCAGCAACAGTCCTTCCCATGAATATTCACTCTACTTTTACCTAACATTTAATGTCTCATAGATGTCAAACTGTTGAAAACACATGATATCAAATACAAATCAGAAAGTGAATTTTCTGTTTGAGATAATTCAACAGAAGAAAAGGAAATCAGTCCTAGTATACTGAATACAAACTAAGGAAATCCTGGTTTAAAAAAATAGACTAGATTAGCTTTATGTCTGAATTGAAAATGTTTCTGCATTTTTTAAGCCTAAAGCAGGGAGGGTTCTTCTTAATGGAGAGAATTGCTGATTAAATCGCTGACAAGAAATTGCACTTAAAGATTCAGCAGGCAGAGACCATAAACACGGGGAATAAACATGTCTGCCTGCATCAATCAAAGGCAGCTGCAGTCTACTCCCAGAAAGGTGAGCAATTATTTATGAAATTATGTCTTCTTCAGTGATTCTATGTTGCAATCCTAAGAGAAACTGAATGAGGAAAACAGACAGTGTCATGGTCCCAATTAGCCAAGGAGTCACATGCATTTTCAAAATCAAGGGATTTTACTTATATATTATTTAACCTCATCATCTTGAAAAAAAATTGTTTAGCTTTACAAAATGATAATACTTAAATAGGCCAGTGTGTTCTTGAAGAATTGCATGTGTGTGTGTGTGTGTGTGTGTTTCAAGATTGGTGTCTGATTCTGCCAAGTACACATTAACATAAATCTGAAGAGAAAAGTCCAGCCAAGAAGCATTTGACAAGGGCCTCTTTAAGAGATTTTGTTTGTTTGTTTCACTAGATCATTTTCTAGGTGAGTGATGCTAAGGCTCTCATTGCCTTTGGGCATTGGTTGATTTTTTTTTTTTCTCTAAATCCATGGAGTGTTTTTTTTTTCCCCCGTGGGGAAGTCTTGAGCCACCAAGATACTGCTTAGTTGTGGACAAGATGCAAGGGAAGTGTGGACAAAAGCCCTATATTCCTGGAAGATGGATCATCTAGTTGGTAGTTGAGTACTAGAAACCTCTCAGCCCGAAGAAACATGCCCAAACATCCCTAAGTTATGCTTAAAGGCATTGAGATGAGTGTTCATGGTCTCTCTGCCAGATCATTTAAGTGACTGTGAGGCCCACTGCGCAGACCACAGTCCTCCAGGGACAGCTCAGAGGCCTGAGATCCAGAAAATCCCTTCAGAGTGACTAGGATATTCCAAAGTGAAATTTGGATGGTCCTGTAAAGGTTTTCCTCTCCCTTCCTAAGCTGATGACAAATATGAAGTGGTCCATGTCATTTAGGTATAGATCCAGCTTTCTCCTATCCAGCAGATAACTCTGGGAGCAACAGAAGTATGAGACATCAGAGGTTTTGATGATAACTGGTGTATTTTAAGGAAATTGGATGGGAAAGTAATTGGGGAGACTGACAAGTATAGATAAAGTATCATTAAGACCAGAAACTCTGAAGCCAAATAATCTGGATTCAAGTCTTCGATTTACTCCCTATGTGACTCTGGGTAAGCTATGCCTCAGTTTCTCCTATCTTTAAAATGGCAGTGCTAATATCACCTACCTCCAAGTGCTGCAGTGAAGGTGGAATACAAGTAAAATGCTTAGAACTCTGTATGGCACAGAGGCAATGGCCTAAAAGCAAGTGCATCCTACTCTTGTTTTGGAAGCATTCTGAAGGAAAAGATTAGGGCTGCATTCTTTCCCCGAGTCTGCAGCACTACTTCTCAGATGAATTCCATCGTGCTTAGTTCATGTTGAAATCATTTCCGAGGCAAACCTGTTTGAGGCAGAAACATTTCCCAAGAAGCTCATCACCTCATTTCCCCATTCATATTGTTAGCTCTAACTACCGAGATGCTTGGCCCACTTATGATGGTTAGGCCTCCTCCTTGCTTTCATCATCCCCTCCAGCGTCCCAGAAGGAAGACCCCCATTCTCTTGTACCACTCTCTTACATTGACTGGATTGTGGCCTGGGAAACCTCCCTAGAGAGCACACCCTCGATGCATATCATGGCTCCATCTGAGGGTCCCATTCTGCTCTGGCTAGTCCTCCCCCTTGAATGCTCTAGACCCATCTAAACAGACCTCTGGGGTGAAGACTGCTGTTGGCCTGAGTCTCAAATTCTCCTGCCTGTCTAACCAACAGAAACAACTCCTTGCTGAAGCAGTTCTTAACAGTGGTTCTCAAATTTAAGAGTCAAGAAATTCAGATGAGGGAAATGACGCATATAGATGAACTTATTTGCAAAGCAGAAATAGAGACACATATGTAGAGAACAAACTTATGGATACCAAGAGGGGGAAGAAAGGGATGGGGTGAATTGAGAGATTGGGCCTGACATATAGAAGAAGGACATGGCAACCCACTCCAGTATTCTTGCCTTGAGAATCCCAGGGACGGGGGAGCCTGGTGGGCTGCCGTCTATGGGGTCACACAGGGTCAGACATGACTGAAGTGACATATATACACTACGATAAAATAGATATCTAATGAAAACATACCATATAGCGCAGGGAACTCTACTCAATGCTCTATGGTGACTTAAATGCAAAGGAAATCTTAAAAAGAGGGAATGTATGTATACATACAGCTTATTCACTTTGCTGTACACAGAAATTAACACAACGTTGTAAAGCAACTATACGCAATAAAAATTTTAAAAAAAGAGGAAGAAGAAATGACACATAGCTGGCATGACTAAGAAGGTTTTAAGAACAAGAATGGGTGTTTTTCACACATGGCACACTACCTGATACAATGTTAAACTCTCAAGGTCTCCAGAAGAAACTGGAGGTAGTAAAACTGTTTTCCCTGCTGATTCAATCAAATGACCCTGGCTGTCTTTTTTTGCAAGCTGTCAACTAATCAGTAACTCACTTAAGGAAAGAAAAACAACATTCACTCATTTCATGTTATCTGAATTTTACTTTTCCCCCCGCTCCTTTCCTTTTCCCCTCCTGTGTTTATTAGAAAGCAAACTCAAAGTATTAATGTATTACAGGTTTCTCTTGCACACAAGTAAACAGTGTTGCTAATATTTAGCCATATACCCTTGAGTTATTGTTGGATATTAGCTATAAATATTCCCAGAGAAGGGAATGGCAACCCACTGCAGTATTCTTGTCTGGAGAATCCCATGGACAGAGGAGCCTGGAGGGTTAGAGTATATGAGGTTGCAAATAGTTAGGACTGAAGCGATTTAGCACACATGTACAACCATAAATATTACTGAGGATTACCAAAAAGTCAAGATCACAGGTCCAAGCTCCAAAATTTTTCATTGAACAGGTCTATCTATGATAAAACCTAGGAATCTGTATTTTTGACAACAGGCAGGTGAAAATAATGCAGGAGGTCCTTTACCCACTGTACTTTTAATGACCTAAGATATTCCTGGGAGCATGTCTTCACAGTCCTGGCCTGAGGACATCTCTATCATCCAGAGGAGGGCTCAGTTTTCCTTCTGAGCTACTGGAAGGAGTCTTGCTAAGGCAGAAACCAGTCTGAGGCCACAGTGTGGGGCTCTGAGCAGAAGAGCAATCAATTAACAGCAGGAAAAGAACCTGACGAGGATTGTAAAGTTTAGATTCAGAAGTTTAGCAGTACCTATAGGCTTTGATCTTGCCAGACCTTCTGGAAACCTCCTTGTTATATCCTCAGATATCTCTTCAGCTGTTCTACGTGCATGGTCAGTTGCTTCAGCTCGGTCCGACTCTTTGCAACCCCATGGACTGTAGCCCACCAGGTTCCTCTGTCCGTGGGATTCTCCAGGCAAGAATACAGAGTGGGTTGCTATGCCCTCCTCCAGGGGTTCTTCCTGATCCAGGGATTCAACCCACTTCCCTTATGTCTCCTGTATTGGCAGGTGGGTTCTTTACCATTCCTAAATGCCTTTGGAAGATCACTATGTTCCAGAGGTTCCAGGTCTCACCTTTCAACACTGGCCAGGTAGCTTCCACCACACAAGTGGAAGTTCTGCTCAAAGTCAGCATTCTGGGCAGTGGGCAGTAACAGGCTGAAGGCTCACCTATTCCCCATAGTAAATGCAAGACTCAGGCTCCTGGGTTCTCTTCCCCACCCTTCCCCTCAGCTTCTCTGTCCAACCCACTCTGTGTCAGTCTCTACTTTCACAGGAATAAACAGGAGGGAAAAATAAAGTCCTTAGCCAGTGTGCTTGCCAGATTTTACCAGGAAAAAATATTTCCACTGGGCTAAACAAAATGTGTAAGTTAACATTAGTTTCACGTTTCCCAGGACAGCTGAGTTCTCAGAAAGGGGACACCCCTGATCATTTCAGACATGAATCTGAGAACTTCATCCAAGACTAAGCAATTGGATTCATGTGGCCTTTGAAAGTGAAGGTCACAAAGTCCCCACACTGCAGGTCAAACACTTAAGTTAGATGAGAGGCTCCACAGACAAGTTTGGATATCTGGTTTCTTGGTCCAAAACTGATTAATGACGTGATAATACAATGAGGAAAAGCGCAAAAGGAAAAGAGGGGAGAAGGGGAGGGGTGGAGAGGCCAGATGCATCAATAAAACTGCCTGCAAGCCAGAGGAAGCAGTAAAACCACAGGAGACAGACAGAAGAATTTAAGTGAATTTAAATAGTAGAGCTATAGAGGACTAGTGAGCTCTACAACCTCAAATAGCCCCATTGGAGGAGACCTCAGTTTCACAGTTAATCTATCAATACTGTCACTGCTACTACCAATGACAGGACAATGTTGGCCACCCCTGGGTGAGGTCTCCCTTGTTCAGGTCATCTTGCTGGACCCTTCTCAGGTATTAGCACATAGTGCACACACAGTGATGATCGCAACAGTGACCCTGAATCATTAACACCCTGATATTAGTACACCCTTCCTTTCTCTTTAAAGTGGGATACTATACACATACAACCTTCCAAAATCATTGTTTTTCTAATTGAAAATTATTTTTCAATTAAACTAGTAAGAGTCAGTTGGATCAGTTGCTTTACCTGCAATGCCTAATATTTTAGGAATCACTTGACCTCAAGCTACTTAAACAATGAAAAAGGCATGTGTGTGGGAGGTAGGAGGCATGGGGTACTTTTTTGGTTTTATTTTGCTTGTTTGATGGTTTGGGGTTGTTGTTGTTTAAGAAAGTGAGTGGAAAGGCAAAAGTTACATCTGATTCCCAACTGTGTGTCATCAGACCCAAAGGACATATGTATATCTATAATTGTAAATATGTAACATAACATCCAAAAGTCTTAAAAGGGAGTCTTATTAAGGGGCTGGGGAAAAAAAAATATATATATATATGAATTGATATTATATGAATATATACATACATATATATAAATATATATATATATGATATTGGATTGATTGCCCGGTTTGATTCCTGGCTCGGGAAGATCCACTGGAGAAGGGATAGGCTACCTACTCCAATATTCTTGGGCTTCCTTTATGGCTTAGCTGGTAAAGAATCTGCTTGCAATGCGGGAGACCTGAGTGCGATCCTTGGGTTGGGAAGATTCCCTGGAGAAGGGAAAGGCTACCCACTCCAGTATTCTGGCCTGGAGAATTCCATGGACTATATACTCCATAGGGTTGCAAAGTGTCGGACATGACTGAGTGCCTTTCGCCTTCATAGGCTTCCCCAGTGGCAGTAGTGGTAAAGAACCCGCTTGCAAACGCAGGAGATGTGAGGGACGTGGGTTTGATCCCTGTGTCGGGAAGATTCCCTGGAGGAGGGGATGGCAACCCAGGCCAGTATTGTTGCCTAGAGAATCCTATGGACAGAGGAGCCTGACGGGCTAAGGTCTGTAAGGTCACAAAGAGGTGAACACGACTGCAGCGACTTGGCATTCATGCAACAATACCAGAAGGGTGAGCTTGCATCTTTCCTTTTCTTTGACCTTTCGTTGACCCTACTGTGTCTGTGTTTCTTCTCTGGTTTTCTGTGTACCTTTGTATGTGCTTCATTGGTTGGCACATATATTTGTTTATATGACCACCTGACTTGATGTATGCATTTTTTGTGTATGTTTCTTGGTGCCTCAGTATTTTTAATTTATTGCTTCTCTTTGCTGTTTCATGTTTCTATTTTTTTTCTTTAAGTTTCCTCTTTCCACTTTTCCACTTTTAACTTTTCTATTGCATTTTCTCCCTCAAGTACATCATAAATTTAATTATATCCTTCATTATGCCTCATACATTTTCACAGGAACATACATTCATGCATTTATATAGGCTGAACTTTATTTTTAAAAAGATTTATTTGAGGGAATAAAAGAATTTTCTTTTTTTCTCACTTGATTCTGGCTAATAGTTTCTATGATTCAGGGCTTTTGATTTATTAAAACAAAATGGCCTATTCATGACCTAAGTGTTCTAGATTCCAATCAAAGAATATATACAAAAAGAACGTGTAAAAGGAAGACAAAAATGATAAGTAGAAAATTCACCACAAAACGTATTTGTATTGGGCTGACCAAAAGTTTGTTCAAATTTTTGGCCAATGCAATACTTCACCTACTTCTCATATAGACAAAGAAATGTGCAATAATAAAATACAAGTTAATCACTTCTAACATGTTTGCTATCTTCTTTATCACTATATGGGTGATATATAGTGGCTCAGATGGTAAAGAATCCGTCTGCAATGTGGGAGACCTGAGTTAAATCCCTGGGTTGGGAAGATCCCCTGGAGAAGGGCATGACAATCCACTCCAGTATTCTTGCCTGGAGAATTCCTATGGACAGAGGAGCCTGGCAGTCTGCAGTCCATGGAGTCACAAAGAGTTAGACACAACTGAGCATCTAAGCACAGAGCACCACACAAATTTTAAAAATACTAATAAGAACCAGTTTACATGAATTTATCAATACTATGCTCATGCACAGTTAAATAACAAAATAATGCCAGATCAACTAGGAAAAGCATGCTTCTGAGTTTAAAAAAAAAAATGCTTCCTAGAAAAACATGCTTCAAATGTGAAGGCTGTATTTAGAAAACTGTAAATTAAAATGAAATTGATTCATAGTCTAACACTACTGTCTTATTTTAACTCTTTCCTATTTCCTGATCCCCATCAATAATTATAAGCCTTTAAGATATGAAATTATTAAATTAGGTGTATCTTTTAGAGATTATTAAAAATAAGAGTTGAAAGGACAAATTTTATTTGACATAGATTTTTAAAGCCAAAAGATTATATTTGCTTTGAATTGAATATCAGAATATTAGCGAAATGAACATTTCTAGTGAAACTTAGTGGGGTATGGAGCACAGAGATACAAGTCTTACTTTTATTTCTGAAATGCAAAAAAAAGAATGTGACTCAGGGGTCATGAATGGTATACTACTTCATATCACTTATCCTCTCCCCATGTTATGGGCAAGTATTTACAAATCCTATCTGTCAAGAGGGAAGGGGATAGTTGTACCACTGAGGGCAGCAGTAACTGTAGGTAAACTTTCAGCTATCAACACTTTTGGATCTATATCTTGAATCACAGGATGATTCTGAGAGCCCCAGTGATTGTGTTAACATCAGACAGTGTTTTTCTATTTTTTTCCTGAGTCCAAAAAAAAAAAAAAATGGCATTGGATTACTCATTAGAAATACTATGTGCATTTTTCCTCCCTTCCATATGATAAAGTAAAACATTGGAATTGACATAACTCAGGACATGACCTTTTTCTGAAGAGCTGATGCACAGTTAATAACATATGGAAAGGAATTTAATCCTCAGATCTCTAAAAAGCTATAAAGAGCCTAGATCACTTTTCCATGTACAAGCTTGGTTTTAGAAGCATACAAAGCTCATTTTGGAGTTGAATAGGAAAGTCTGTGACATATAGCACATAGTCTGATTCTAACAGATGGATTTTTCTTGAAATAACTTCATTAGTTAATCACTTTTTTTACATATACTTTTTCTAGCTAATTGGTATAACTGCCAACTGGAGCTGTTAAGAAACCTCCAAAGAAACTGGTAGGTAGGGAGAACACTGGCTAATCTCACCAATTCTAGGATTCAACTTCTACTAATTTCATACTAACCAGTATGTACTTTGAGAGTAAAATAATCTCCATCATTTTTTTCACCTTTTTCCAAAAAGCTTACTAGATCTATGTTTAAACCAAACCAATCATATAGAGTTGAAGACATGACAAAAAGACAAGACAGCATAAGATGAGCCACACAGGTCAGCAGCTCTCCAAAATGCTACTGGGGAGAGCAAAGAAATAGCTCCAGAAAGAATGAAGAGGCTGGGCCAAAGCGGAAACAACGCTCAGTTGTGAATGTGTCTGGTAGTAAGAAGTTAATGTTTTCATAAATCTTTCTGATTAAAGAGGAAAAAGATAAGTTGCTTATACCCACTAATGAATATTAATTATCTATGGAATTTCATCACCATCTTCATCAGACATGCTTAAGAGTTCTTTGCCTTTAAAGAAGTTTCTCAGTGTAACTGCATGAACGCCTGTGTGCTCAGTCACTCAGTCCTGACCCCAGGAACAGTAGCCTGCCAAACTCCTCTACCCAAGGAATTTTCCAGGTGAGAACAGTGGAGCCGGTTGCCATTTCCTACTCCAGGGGATCTTCCCAATCCAGAGATCCAAACTATGTCTGTGGCGTCTCGTCTTCTGCGTTGGCTGGTGGATTCTTTAGGAATCCTGTGATGGCATCATTTGAGATGTAAATGATTACTTTTTAGTTTAGGTGCCCTGAGGCATTTTTAAATAAAGGAAAACAGTGTAATTTAATGAAATGAACACTGAAAAAACTGGGATCTGTTTTGACTTTACAATATCTTTACATAGTGATTTGGATCTCACAAAAGGATTAGTCATTCAGATAGAGACAATCCCTAGTCTTTGAAATTCAGTGGTAAATATCATGTTTCCCACCTATATATCATTAACAATCTTTCTGTAATTTATATGTTGATAGATCTAGGAAAAGTACCATAGGAATAAGATGCTAATTCAGTTCAGTTCAGTCACTCAGTCGTGTTCAACTCTTTGTGACCCCATCAACCGCAGCACGCCAGGCCTCCCTGTCCATCACCAACTCCTGGAGTCCACCCAAACCCATGTCCATTGAGTCAGTGATGCCATCCAACCATCTCATCCTCTGTCGTCCCCTTCTCCTCCTGTCCTCAATCTTTCCCAGGATCAGGGTCTTTTCAAATGAGTCAGCTCTTCCATAAAGGGAAACAGCAAGCCTAGTCTAGTTTAGTATGTAGCAACATGGAGTATGGGGAGAGAAGAATTTGTTGTTTTTTAAAAAAGTAATAATTCTATGCAAATTGCTCTCTTTCCAGTAAAGGTTTTCTAATACAAATTTGCTCAAGCAGGTTTTTAATATAAGGTAATTTTAACACTTACCAATTCCATGCTTGAATGTATAATTTCCTGCCAAATCAAAACGTACCTAAAATTTTTTATACTAATATGTTTTCTTTGTTAGACTTCCAAGGGTCACTTAAGAATTGAGATTTTACACTTTATTTTAAATTTAAAACTGATTCCTCTTTTTAATAAGTTATATTGTGCAGACCGTCACTTTCAGTTCTTTCAGAACACACTAGTTCCTTTTTTGTTTTGGCGGCTTAAAAAAATGACACAAATTTACTACTTCGAAATTCTAGAAGACAGAAGTCTGAAATGCGTTTCACATGACTAAAATCAAGCCTGTAGGCTGGGCTTCCAATCTTTCTGAAGGTCTAGGAGAGAATGGGTTCCCTGGACTCTTCAATGTTCTAGAGGTTTCCTGATTTCTTGGCTCACAGCCCACTCCCCCATCCTCAAAACCCGCATGTTCATCTCTCTGACTCAGACGGCCCTGCCTCTGTCTCACTTTTAAGGATCTGTAAGAAGGCACTATTTCCTTTGGTATGGTGAAAATAAAATCACGCATCTTGAGCTTTCAACTAAAAGGACCAAAGCTCACTTTGTTGCTGTGTCGCTAAGTCCTGTCCTCTGCGACCCCCTGGATCCCCCTGGACCCGCCTGGACACCCCCGGGACCCGCCAGGATCCTCTGTCCACGGGCTTTCCCAGGCATGAATACTGGAGTGGGTTGCCATTTCCTTCTCCAGGGGATCTTCCCGACCCAGGGATCGAACCCGAGTCTCCTGCATTTACAGTCGGATTCTCTACCACTGAGCCACCTGGGAAGCTCCCCCAAGCTCACATACCACGCGCCTTATCTGTACATCAGGGGCTTCCTTGCACTCAAGTCACGAAGGACAGCGTCTGTGCACTTACTCTCTGCAGGTTCTTTAGAGCGGCGGCCGCTGGACGACTTCCTCAGCAGGCTGCGCCCCGAGGTAAAGAGGCTGGTTAACTCTTCCAAAGGACTCGTGGGGGTTCTGGAGCGGGAGCCGCTCGGGGCCGAGCCGTAGGTGTTGACCGCGGCGTTGACCATCTTGCCCCCGTCTGACACCGGTCTGGGGGTGGAGTGAGGCACTGCTGGCGAGCTCCTGGAGAGGCTGCCCGAATGCACGGCGTCGTAGGGCGGCGGCCTTTTGAGGCTGAGCGGGGTCAGGGACCTGCCCATGCTGACAGGCGATGGGGAGGCGGAGTGGCTTTTGGGGTAGCCGTGGGGAGACTGCGTTCGGTACAGAGTGGAGGGCGGGGGAGGGGACGAGGAGAGCACGGAGGCGGCCGGAACCGGCCCCGCGGCTCCAGCCTGCTCTTTCTCCAGTTTCGCGTGGCCGGAGGCATGCGATGGCAAGGAAGAGGGAGAGGCCCCGGCCTGCTGTTTCATATAAGACACGTTTTCCAACACAGGAAGCTTGGTGACCTCCAGCGGGGTGAGAGGAGACTCATCCGAGTTGGGGGAGCACTGCACCGGCGCCGGGGGGAACACCAGCAGCGGGGGCCTATGAGACAGCAGGTTGGGGAAGGGCGGGGGGATGTCACAGAGCAAACCCTTTGGAGTACATGGCACTGAGGATTTGGCCAAGTCCAGGTCAGGCACCGTGGGAGTAGCACACTGCGAAGAACAACTGTGATGGTCGAGGTCACATTTTGAGTCTTGGCCTAGATCGTCGAAAATGGGGTATTTCATTTCTTCGTAGACGGCCTCACTCTGGTCCTCATCGTCCTTCCGGAAGTCTCTGAGAATGTTCCCCACCATCTCGATGTACACGGGCTCCTCCTCCTCGGGGTCCCCCGCGGGACTGCTGACCTGGCAGAGAGACGAATCCCGCGGGAGAGAGGTCCTCCTGGGTGCGTGCTTTTTGATGTACGTTTCGTCAAAAGATGTGCTGAGCTGAGTGTTTGGGTTCCGTTTTGGTTTGGGAGGAGGAATCTTCTTTGAATATTCATCACTGTGGGGTCTTGGTTTGGTTGACACTAAAAGAAGAAGAAGAAGAAAAAACAGTAAAACAGATGAATACAATAGTAAAACTTTCAAATATGACTTGCAGGTGACTTTACTACTCTAATGAGAAGGAAATGGCAACCCACTCCAGTATTCTTGCCTGGAGAATCCCATGGATGGAGGAGCCTTTAGTCCATGGGGTCACAAAGAGTTGGACATGACTGAGCCAGTAACACTTTACTACTCTAAACTTTTGAGGGAAGGGGTAACCTGAATTATTTCTAAATGGAGGCATAGACCAAAAATCCAACAGAAATCAAACATTTCAATATTTAGAGAAACATGATGTGAAAACCGTAGTAATATTTATCTTCAAATTAATATTAATAATCCAACACTGATAAATGCATTAAGACCAGAATGCTTCACCACTGTCTTAGGATTTCTAAGTAGAAACTTTCAGATGACATAAATTGGATAAAAACAATCATATATTTGATAAAAATCAACTTCCACCAATTAAGCAACAAAGAAACTTAAGGAAAAAAAGAAAGGACAGAGTTTCTATTAGAACAAATGGTTATAATAACATCATGGGGACTGTGCCCTTTTAATGATATGGCTATTACACATGATCACATCTTGCTTTCATTTGGGATAAAAATGTTCCAGCCTGCTAGACTTAATCTCTGTCTTGGTTCAGATAAATAACTTTTATACAGATGGGGCTGATACATCAGGGGAAATTGATGTGAACATCTTATGAGGCTAGACAAGTTAATCTCCAAATCTCCAGGTAGTGTTGATTATGGTGTATTCTGTTTTTGTTCAGAAGGTCTCTCATGATATCCCAAATGCTGTCTTGGAATGAATTCATTACCCTGACACATCAGAAGCCCCTAGAGAGTTTTACAAGAGAATAATCCAGAGAATGATGTGCAAGCTTCAAGAATAACTTCTGGGAACTCTCAATGAAGTGAAGTGAATAGATATACATAAAAGTATATCCCATAGCCTGCTGGAAGTCCTCCTCGTAATGGAGCATAAACTTCTGACTCCATCCAGGAGGGCCAAACAGGCAACATGTCTGTGACTGCAATCAGTTGTTTAGCATGCAGGGAAGGTACTGAAGTCTTGATATTATCTCATTATTGCATTGTGCTGATACATAATTATAATGATTTTCATCTTTATCCAATGTTGCAGAATGTAGTTCATTGTGGTAAGTGATAGCATACAATGTAAGTTGACAGTGTAGTTTATAGGTATAAAACTATGAGAAAAGAGCAGAGTTCTCTATAATTTGCAGCTTGAAGGGAAAGGAGGTCTCAAGACACAAAGCAGGAAATACCCCAAATTTCCTTAGTTTTGTTTTTCAACTAGTATAACTTATGACACAGAAAGTCGTCTAAAACTTACTATATGAGAAGCAAGTGCTTGAAGTTTATTTAGGTGGCTTCCCTAAACATCAATCATATTTTCTGAGAAAGAGAACCCATCAAATACTCTAGCAGTGGCTATATTGCTCACTTTTCTAGGTCATTCCTGCTTTCAAATATTCTGCTCCATTGTTCCCATGGTGATTTTTTCACTCACTACAATCAAAGAGCTTGTTGAAGGGAAATTTCTTAATATTACGTAGACTTTTCCTTTAACTTACAGTAGGAAAAAACTAGATGCCATTTCCTGGGGGGAGTGGGGAGTGGTACAGCAGTAGAGCCTTTTCATGTCAAATAAGAAAAGTCTAGGGACATAATGGGATGAAAACTGCCCAGAAAATTCTTTAGGCAGGACCCAGAGTGACTAATAGTTCCTCTCTGTATCTCCTACTGGTAATAAATTTTTATTGGTTTTGAAATCTACCATGCATGTTCACTTTATATGATTTAAATAAATCATCAAATTATATACAAAAATCTGAGCCCAAATAAAATAAAACCATAAATTAATGAACAAGATTGACTTTGAATTGGAAGGGACTTTGAAAGAGCCAAGACTTAAAAGTCCACCCAGACTATTCTTCTGTAACTTGTTTCTTGCCATCTTCTACCTCAGCCTGTCATCCTAGACTGCATAACTCACCCTCTAGGAATACTTGCCACTGAGTATTGAGTTCTAGGAATTGAATGGTGTGGGAAGTAGCAAGACATTCTGTAAATTGAGGGTTAATCCAAAGTTAGGAATGAATGTGTATCGATGAGATGGATAACTTCATGATTTGAGAATTATCATACTTAGAATGAGACTTTCATTTTTCTGACTCCTAAATTATAATTCACTGCTGATTTCTTTTTGACCTTCCTCTAAATTCTAATATTCCAACATAGACTTCAGTAGTTGTATGGAGAGAATGAACAGTACAAGCAGAACACAAGCATCTACTGAACCCAAATCTAGGTAGAAACACTGCATTGAGGGAAAACTACGACCCAGGATTCCCAGGAACCTAGAGGTCAGGATAGAGCTGAAAGTGACATGATATTCAGGGAAGTGGAAGCATCAGCCTCTTCCCTGGAACCAACATCCCTCTTCCCACATAGATTAGAAGGTGGCCTTTGGAACAGGCAAGACCAATGCTTGGGTTGCATTCAAAATATAAACAAATGACACTAATTTTGTTTGCCAAAATAAACAGAAAAAAAAATGAAATAAAATAAAGACCCACCATATCTATGAAATAATGAAGGAAGAAAAAGATTCTATTCTAGAACACAACATAGTTAGAATTAAGATAACCATTCATTATGAGGGCTTTCCAGGTGGCTCAGTGATAAATAATGCACCTGCCAATGTAGGAAATGTGGGTTTTATCCCTGGGTCAAAAGATCTCCTGGAAAAGGAAATGGCAACTCACTCCAGTATTCTTGCCTGGGAAATCCCATGGACAGAGGAGCCTGGAGGACTACACATCATGGGGTCCCAAAAGAGTCAGACATGACTTTGTGACTAAAAAAGTTCATTACGAAGGAATTCAGATGATTTATTTGTACTGTGAGGACAACTTTAATACCAAACCAAGTACTGATATTAATCTGACAAGGGCAATTACATATGTGACTCTTGTTATGAATCTGAGGTAATCAAAACTGACAGTTGCTATGGACTGAACTGTGTCCCCGACAAATTATTTTCTTGAAGTCTTAACGTCCAATGTGATGTTACTTGGAGGGAGGCCCTTTGAGTGATAATTAGGTCATGAAGTCATGAGGGCTGGGTCCTCCTAATGGAAGAGATTAGTGACCTCATAAGAAGCATCACCAGAGAGCATTTTCATTGTCTCATTCTCTTCACCACGTGAGGACATAGTGAAAAGATTGCCATCTGCTAGGCAGGAAGAGTATTCTTAGCAGAAATTATGTTAGTACATTGATCTTGGACTTCTGCCCTCAAGAACTATGGGAAAATAAATATCTACTGTTTAAGCCACCTAGTCCGTGGAATTTTGTTATGTCAGCCTGAGATGACTTAGACAACCGAATATTGATTAAACCTAGATCTGATAGACAGAGTGCCTGATGAACAATGGATGGAGGTTCATGACACTGTACAGGAGACAGGAATCAAGACCATCCCCAAGAAAAAGAAATGCAAAAAAGCAAAATGGCTGTCTGAGGAGACCTTACAAATATCTGTGAAAAGGAAAAAGCAAAAAGCAAAGGAGAAAAGGAAAGATATACCCATTTGAATGCAGAGTTCCAAAGAATAGCAAGGAGAGATAAGAAAGCCTTCCTCAGTGATCAATGCAAAGAAGCAGAGGAAAACAATAATATGGGAAAGACTAGTGATCTCTTCAAGAAGATTAGAGATACCAAGGGAACATTTCATGCAAAGATGGGCTCAATAAAGAAGAGAAATGGTAGGACCTAACAGAAGCAGAAGATATTAAGAAGAGGTGGCAAGAATACACAGAAGAATTGTACAAAAAAGATCTTCATGACCCAGATAATCACGATCGTGTGATCACTCACCTAGAGCCAGACATCCTGGAATGTGAAATCAAGTGGGCCTTAGGAAGCATCACTACGAACAAAGCTAGTGGAGGTGATGGAATTTCAGTTGAGCTATTTCAGATCCTAAAAGATGATGCTATAAAAGTGCTGCACTCAATATGCCAGCAAATTTGGAAAGCTCAGCAGTGGCCACAGGACTGGAAAAGGTCAGTTTTCATTCCAATCCCAAAGAAAAGTAATCCCAAAGAATGCTCAAACTACCAAACAATTGCACTCATCTCACACAATAGTAAAGTTATGCTTAAAATCCTCCAAGCCAGGCTTCCACAATACATGAACCATGAAATTTCAGATGTTCAAGCTGGCTTTAGAAAAGACAGATGAACCAGAGATCGAATTGCCAACATCTGCTGGGTATTCGAAAAAGCAAGAGTTCCAGAAAAACATCTATTTCTGCTTTATTGACTATGCCAAAGCCTTTGACTGTGTGGATCACAATAAACTGTGGAAAATTCTGAAAGAGATCGGAATACCAGACCACCTGACCTGCCTCTTGAGAAACCTGTATGCAGGTCAGGAAGCAACAGTTAGAACTGGACATGGAACCACAGACTAGTTCCAAACAGGAAAAGGAGTACATCAAAGCTGTATATTGTCACCCTGCTTATTTAACTTATATGCAAAGTACATCATGAAAAACACTGGGCTGGAAGAAGCACAAGCTGGAATCAAGATTGCCGGGAGAAATATCAATAACCTCAGAAATGCAGGTGACACCACCCTTATGGCAGAAAGTGAAGAAGAACTAAAGAGCCTCTTGATGAAAGTAAAAGAGGAGAGTGAAAAAGTTGGCTTAAAGCTCAACATTCAGAAAACTAAGATCATGGCATCAGATCCCATCACTTCATGGGAAATAGATGGGGAAACAGTGGAAACAGTGGCTGATTTTATTTTTCTGGGCTCAAAAATCACTGCAGATTGTGATTGCAGCCATGAAATTAAAAGATGCTTACTCCTTGGAAGGAAAGTTATGACCAACCTAGATAGCATATTAAAAAGCAGAGACATTACTTTGTCAACAAAGGTCCGTCTAGTCAAGGCTATGGTTTTTCCAGTGGTCATGTATGGATGTGAGAGTTGGACTGTAAAGAAAGCTGAGCACTGAAGAATTGATGCTTTTGAACTGTGGTGTTGGAGAAGACTCTTGAGAGTCCCTTGGACTGCAAAGAGATCCAACCAGTCCACCCTAAAGGAAATCAGTCCTGGGTGCTCATTGGAAGGAGTGATGTTGAAGCTGAAACTCCAATACTTCGGCCACCTGATGGGAAGAGCTGAGTCATTTGAAAAGACTCTGATGCTGGGAAAGATTGAGGGCAGGAGGAGAAGGGGACAACAGAGGATGAGATGGTTGGATGGCATCACCAACTCAATGGACATGGGTTTGGGTGGACTTCAGGAGTTGGTGATGGACAGGGAGGCCTGGTGTGCTGCAGTTCATGGGGTCGCAGAGAGTCGGACACAACTGAGTGACTGAATTGATTGATTGATTGAAAGACCCTATAAAATTAACTCCCAAGTACCCACTCTTTCATATTCTGGTGTTGTAATACTTTAACAAGCTTTGTTACTTTAAGAATTAATATAACTCTTTCCCAGTCTTTTGGGCTTCCCTCATAGTTCAGTTGTTAAAGAATCTGCCTGCAATCCAGGAGACCTGGGTTCAATCCCTGAGTCTGGAAGATCCCCTGGAGAAAGATATGGCTACCCAATCCAGTTTTCTTGCCTGAAGAATTCTTTTGGATGTTATTTGCACCTTCCCTTGCCCAATACTCTTCAACCACTGAAGCCATGTTAGAAAGCATACTATAGCTGAATACAGAGATGCTGATCTAAGGTACCCACCCAAGGGCATCCTTCCCTGCCTGTTACTCTGGTTCTTCTCTATCTGATAATCCAACCTCTGATTTATGCCAAGGCACATGTCATGCTATTTAATGAGACCCATTTTCTAGATGTTCTTTGTTTTCTGTTGTTGCTTGCTGTGGCATATAGACTCTCTGCTCCACTGGATTGGGTGTGTTCTCCTGCCCATCATTGAAAGTAATTCTCCAGCCATCCTTGCTCAGAGAATCCTTCATTATCTGAGCAAGTTTCTTCCCTCCCCCTTTCCCTGTGGTGAAAAGAGCCTAAGATAAGCAGATTCATATAATTCAAAACACTTTATTTACTGCTTCTCTTCTTTTATATTGATCCAAATCAAGATGAGAGTATTGAGGATTATTTAGTGAGTAAAGCAATAAGTAAATTACAGCCAATCAGGATGAACAAACAGATTCATTGCTTTAATATCAGGAGACTTTTATTCCAGGCAATGTCTGGTTCCCATTACACATCCTGCTTGCAACCTCATGGTTCTCTCTGAAAAGTCAGAAGAGGGAATGATTTCATCTCTAATGAACTGATTTTTCTCTGCATTTGCAACTTATCATCTGGTTTCACCTTATTCCAAGTACTGAGTAAATAATTCATTGAGCAATGAAATTTTATTTCAGCTGTCATATGTGCTTTGTTTGTTTGCTTACCCAAAGAAGAAAAAGACTGAAATTTTTAGCAACATTGTCCCATGATTCATTCTAGTTTAATATCACTCTAGAGAACTAAAAATTAACTAAAAATTCATGTTTTAAAAATTATTTCTTTAGAAGGTGTTTAAAAATAGTCTTGTTCTACATACATAGATGCTGAAATTCTACTAATAAACAATAAAAATTGCATTGCAGATTTCAACATTTAACCTAATTCAATCATAATAAAAAGGTGACTTTTATTGCTCTTGAATGAATTGTAAATTATTTCTAATAAGACCAAAGATAGAAGCAATAATCCCCGTTCAGCTCCAGAACACAAACTGTATGCTTAAAATAATATAATGACAGTAGCATTGAATAAGCAGAAAGTGACATTTTTGAAATGAACTATCTGAGCACAGAGATTATGTATGGCTTTCAGTCATGCCCAAATGATCTGTCTTTCACAGTTAATTTTGGAAATTCACCATGTCCCTTGTCATTCTATCCTTCTGAAATATTTTTCCCTTATTAAAAAAAGAGTAATGAATAACCAGACTTTAGTGTCTATGCATGTTCTTGCCTCAAGAAGTGAGAAAAGAAAAAACACAGGTGAGTATCTCCCCTGATGAAAAGTCTCTTTGATCACAGGTTCCCAAAATTTGAAAGGGTCTTAGAGATTATCCAACCCAAACTTCATATATTATTGATGAAGAAATATAAATTCCTTATCAACTACTTAAAAAAAATCTCAAAGTCAATTTAATCTTTTATACCTTTTAAAACAAAGGAAAGGAATAAGGGAAAAAACTCTAAAATTCATTATTTTGTATATGGCCAAAAGTATCATTTAGAAAGGTCATCCTCACCCATGCTATATGTGTGGTTTGGTTATAGAGGTATACTTAAATAGCTCTGGTTATAGAATTATATTTAAATAGGTCATTCAAACTGGGAAATGAGCGTCCAGTGAACAGAAGTTATGGCCAAATTGCATGATACTGAACTGGCTGATTCTAGAAGGTGAGAGACACATTTCCCACTTTCAGCAGAATTCTGCTCACAATAACTCTCTTTTCACAACTCAAAATGTCACAACCCCCATAATAGCATCCACAAAATTGTTCTTTTCTTATGTTGTTTTATTTTTTCAATGAAGGTGTTTATAAAGGGCTGGGAGTTACAAATACTCTTGGTTTGTTTACAGTAGGACCAAGAAAGTGAAAATATACAAAAATTATCAGATTTAGAATTGTAGTATCTGTGCTATAATACCATCCTAGATCTGCCAACAATGAAAACACAAGACTCAGATCAGAGTTTGGATTGAAACAGTATAAGACGTGAAATTGGCTCAACACTATGGTCTTAAAGTTGAGTGGGACTGAGAGTCTTGGCTTAAATTAGATACAGGGCATTTCTTGTGAACAAGGAAAGATGACTCAGAAGGAAGATTTAAGAGCTCAGAGAGAAAAATTACAGAACCAAAACTGGGGAGCAGAATTGGGCTCTAACCAATAAATTCTTCTGGAGACATCACTTTGCTGACAAAGGCCCATATAGTCAAAGCTATGGTTTTTCCAGTAGTCGTGTATGGATTGTGAGAGTTGGACCATAAAGAAGGCTAAGTGCCAAAGAATTGATGCTTTCAAATTGTGGAGCTGGAGAAGACTCTTGAGAATCCCTTGGACTGCAAGGATATCAAACCAGTCAATCCTAAAAGAAATCAACCCTGAATATTCATTAGAAGGACTGATACTGGAGCTAAAGCTCCAATACTTTCGCCAACTGATGCAAAGATCTTTTCGTTGGAAAAGATCCTAATGCTGTGAGAGGTTGAAGGCAAAAGGAGAAGGAGGACGGCAAAGGATGAGAGCATCACTGATTCTGTGAACATGAATTTGAGCAAACTCTGAGAGACAGTAGAGGAGAGAGGAGCCTGGCATGCTGCAGTCCATGGAGTCAAAGAGTAAGACACAACTTAGTGACAGAATAACAACAAGAATAGGAAGAACTGTACATATGTACACAACTGGATTTCCAAATTGCTCTGACTTCTATGTGCCTCCAATCCCTACTGTTCTGAAGAAGACTGTGCACTATGGTTTTCCTGCTCTTAAACTGCCAGTTTGTGCCAAGTTTTGTAGGGCAGATAAAGTGTACTTTTAATTCAAAGACCTCTGCATATTATGAATTGCACCCAAGGGACCATAAGGTCATATCGAGATGATGAAATCCTGGATTTCAAGCTGATGGTATAATTCAGTGAAACTTTCGGTCAATATTTGATTATTGAGACTAGAGACTAGAAGGCAAATTGTGATAGATAGACTTCTGAAAAAGTCACCCTCAATTCCTTCCCCCCCCCCCCCCGCATGCTTTCCACCTTTCAGTAAATAATCTATGTCCTCCTCAAATCAAGGCAGGCCTTAACTTACCTTGACCAATATAATGTAGCAGAAGTGATAATGTGTCTTGAATATGAGAGAACTGACAGATTTCACTGCTTCTATCTCAAAAGCCAATTGCCATGTAAAATCTCTTAGACCAACATGCTATGAAGAAACTCAACCCAAATATGTGAAGAAACCACCTGGAGGAGAAAGACCACCCAGGCATGTGAGTGAAGCCTTGCTGGATCCTTCAACCCATCCTGACTGCCAGTTGAGTATGGCTAAATGAGAGACCCCAAACAATGAAACACAGAATAGAAGAACTATCCATAGAAGCCAGCTCAACTCATAGCATAAGGAATAAATCGTTAGTGTTTTCAGCCACAGCATTTTGGGTTGGTTTATTGCACACCATAGATAACTGAAAAAAAAATCCTAAAATTAATTTCCTGTTTGTGCAGCTATCTCCCAGAAAAATGCTATTGTTATTTTCGTAGAAGTAGGGTACAGTGTGCACCCTGAGGAAACAGAAAGCATCCTTGAAGAATAGGGAAATAAAAGAAGTAAGATTGCTTTCTGAGTATTACAAAGTCACCATGGGATGATTCAGAGAAGAGATATAAAAGGAGATTACATACTTTCTGGTCAAAAAGACTGGATGAAATCAGAGTGTAAGTATCCGTATGTAAAGGAAAAACAACTAGCGGGACTCTTTTGAGCCACAGGGATTATCAAACCAGGAAAGTCACAGAGCAAAAGATGGTGGCCTCCGCACCAATTTCTGGGGAACCTGGTACTTTGTTATTTCCCTGTTGTGGGGATGGGTCCAGCTCACTGATAAGAGTGTAAAGCTACTACAATATGATCCTTGTGAGTCATTCCTTCTCTGACTTCTGTTTCATCAAGAAAGTTTTTAATAAGAGTAATATCCAAAAGAGGAGACTGAAAAAGTTGGCTTAAAGCTCAACATTCAGAAAACTAAGATCATAGCATCGGGTCCCATCACTTCATAGCAAATAGATGGGGAAACAGTGGAAATAGTGGCTGACTTTATTTTGGGGGGCTCCAAAATCACTGCAGATGGTGATTGCAGCCATGAAATTAAAAGACAGTTACTCCTTGGAAGGAAAGTTATGAGCAACCTAGACAGCATATTAAAAAGCAGAGACATTACTTTGTCAACAAAGGTCCGTCTAGTCAAGGCTATGATTTTTCCAGTGGTCATGTATGGATGTGAGAGTTGGACTATAAAGAAAGCTGAGCGCCGAAGAATTGATGCTTTTGAACTGTGGTGTTGAAGAAGACTCTTGAGAGTCCCTTGGACTGCAAGGAGATCCAACCAATCCATCCTAAAGGAGATCAGTCCTGGGTGTTCATTGGAAGGACTGATGTTGAAGCTGGAACTCCAGTACCTTGGCCACCTGATGTGAAGAGCTGACTCATTTGAAAAGACCCTGATTCTGGGAAAGATTGAAGGCAGGAGGAGAAGGGGAGGACAGAGGATGAGATGGCTGGATGGCATCACCGACTCAATGGACATGAGTTTGGGTAAACTCTGGAGTTCGCGATGGACAGGGAGGCCTGGTGTGCAGTGGTTCATGGGGTCACAAACAGTCTGACATGACTGAACAACTGAACTGAACTGAACTGAACTTTGACATCTTGGTTATTAGACCTTTAATGATGGATTTTCTGAGTTTATAGATTAAAGGGCAATACTTTACCAGGGAGAGCTTCCTAGGTGGCACTAGTGGTAAAGAACCCATCTGCCAATGCAGGAGATGTAAGAGACTCAGGTTCCATCCCTGAGTTAGGAAGATCCCCTGGAAGAGGGCATGGCAACCCACTCCAGTATTCTTGCCTGGAGAATCCCACGGACAGAGGAGCCTGGTGGACTATAGTCCTTAGAGCCATAAAAATCTGGACATGACTGAAGAGACTCAGCACACATGTACACACTTTAACAGGGAAAATTCATCACAGTAACATCATTGCATGGGAATTTGTTCAGAGAGTCAGCCAGCATTCCTAAGGAGACACAACCTTCTATTTATAATAAAAGTGAAAGCAAAAGTCACTCCGTCATGTCTGACGCTGCAATCTATGGACTGTAGCCCACCAGGCTCCTCTGTCCATGGAATTCTCCAGGCAAGACTACTGGAGCAGGTTGCTATTTCCTCTATTTATAATATTTATCACAAATATCCAGTTTCATATTTCCATTCCCTATTGTAATAGTCCTAAATAGAATCTGTTTTAATCATTTACTGTCCAGTTCTGTTTTCTGTTTGATATCCCTGAACTATACACAGCTGGCTTCTTCTTGTGCATGCATACTAAGTGGCTTCAGTCATGTTCAACTCTTTGCAATCCTATGGACTGTGGTCCTCCAGGCTCCTCTGTCCATGGGATTCTCTAGGAGAATGCCCTCCTCCAGGAGATCTTTCTGACCCAGGGATTGAACCCACATTTCATGCCTCCTGCATTGACAGGCAAATTCTTTATCATTAGCACCATCTGGGAAGCCCAGCTTCTTCCTAGCACTCAGCAAAACAAGTCACTTCTTCAGAGAAGTCTTCTATAACCATCCAACCAGTACTTATCACACTGGATATTTCTCTTGTTTGCGTCTTAGTTGTTTTATTATGTAAGCATAATGATTTAAAATTTTCAATTCTCTTTCTCATATAGTCCTTCGGGTATTTATCATTCTTTCCTCCATTTTTAATCTTTTTTTTTTTTAATAAAAGTTGACCTCCTTAGAGATTTTAGGCACATTTAACCTTAAAGACTAATTTTATTTTTTAAAAAAGAACATGAACAAAACTCTGTGCCTATGTTACTACAGGTTCCCCAAACCAAAATCTCTCTTGGTTTTATCTGTGCATACATATCACTTCCACCCAGTGCTCAACCAAATGATACTTAGGAAGTCCAAGTCATAGAAAGTAACACATATATTTAAAACTTAATATAGTTAAGCTATTAAACCACTTGTTATAGCTCTTTATCTTTTTGCCCAAATATTTTAACAATCTTTACAAGTTCACAGTAACTATCAGTTGCAACATCACTACCTGTGGAGTAAGGAAGTAAGCAAATAAGTTAATTTCCTGAGTCTTGAGCAAAAAAACCCCAAAAACGTGACAACAAAAAATGAGCCATGGAAAATGCATGATGCTGAGGATCCAACAGAAGCTCAGTTAATTTAGATTCAACCCAGGAGGATACTATGTTAAAGAAAAGTAAGATGGGAGAAAAATCCGATTAACAGTTAGAACATTTTCCCCTGTCCCTTGGGCAGCCAACTTTGTAGAAGCTGATTCCCTGCAGTTCCATAGATACAGTCTACTAGGATTATCCTTTGTAAATCTGTCCTGGTTGAGATATAAAGATAGAAATGTTTGTGATCTTTTAAAGTATCTGAGATCACAGAGGAAGCAGCATGAAATTACAGAACCATAAAACATTTCATTCAGTTTCACTGAAGTTGTTGTGTTGATGTGTGCTAACATCTGTAATGAAAGTATAGGAATAATAGAAAGAAGGAGAAGGAGAAAGGGGAGGAAGAGGAGGAGGAGGCCACCATGTATCAAATGCATTTTTTGGTAACAGGCAATGGGCTTATGGGAGACAAATTTATTTAATCCCCACAACATCGCTAGGAGGTAATGCTATTATAAAACCCATTTTATGGGCACTGAAATTACATTATAGAGAAAATAAATTACTTGACCAGGTGGTAGAAACTTGCTTTGAACCCAATGATCTGACTCTAGGCACCACACTGTCAAAGAATAATTTGCCTTTATATATGATGATGCATTTTTTCTTTTTTACAAATATATAGTTAAGGAGTTTTAAACAATCTTTAAAAAACATTAACAATACTCTTTGATGAGTCAGATTAGCCTAAATACAAATCCAATTTAGTAGTTGTGTAACCTTGGGAAAGTCAACTCTAATCTCTTTAAGCCTCATTGAACTCAACTGTTAAGTGACTATAATGATGTTTCTTTACAGGATGTTGTGATAGTTTAAAAAGACACTACACTGAAGTGTTTAGCATACTGCCTGGGCCACAAGAAGGGCTTAAAAAGTAAAGCCAATATCATTATCCATTATTTTCAGTATTCATAAAAAATGTCTCTATGTTGGAAGATATGTAATGAGAGTGTATGCTTTCATGCATACTTCACATTTATTTAGCACTGAGCTATAAAAATTAATGGCACCAATGCCAGCAAGCCTACCAGTTCTGGGAAATTGTAAAATGAGTGATTGCCTAAATAAATATAGATTTTATGTTCATTGAACTATGAGATCAATATTTCAGTTTCCTTCAGTATTAGAGTTATATCTTATGTATAGCCACATAATAGAAGTGAATTTATTTGAGAAGATGTAATCCTTCCTTTAGAGATATATAGTCTTTGGAATTTTCTGGATATTATCATTTCAATGTTGGCACTCTTAGTTTCTTTCAAGCTTAATAGCTTAATTTTTTTTTAAATATGATTTTTCTTGTGTGGGTATTAATTTAAAAATGCAATTAAAAATCAAAACAGAAGAAAAAATGTGGATGGAAGTCACAGCATACATGCGACAATGCAGAAAATTCAACTGATTAATACTTTTTACTCAAACTCTCCTTTTTACAAACCACAGAGATACTCTCTAGGTTCTGCAAAATGACATTGGGAGCAGCTTTCTGTGCTTCAAATTTAAGAAGAGTGTGGACTAGATTCTAAAAAAGAAAAAGAATATTTCCAAAAGATGAAGTGGCTCATCTCAAGAACATCTTATTGCTTTATGCTCTATGCATTTAATGAGCATGCAGATTGCTTAATATTTATGTAATTCAGTTTGGGATATTTCAGTTTGGGATATTATAGGTACTTCTTTGTACCTGTACGGGCTTCTCTGGTGGCTCAGCTGGTAAAGAATCCTCCTGCAATGCGGGAGACCTGGGTTTGATCCCTGGGTTGGGAAGATCCTCTGGAGAAGGGAAAGGCTACCCACTCCAGTATTCTGGCCTGGAGAATTCCATGGACTGGATAGTCCATGGGGTCCTAAAGAGTCGGACACGGCTGAGCGACGTTCACTTATCCCTGTGTAGTCTACTCCCCATTTTTGCAGATGAGGATTGGAAAAGTGAAATGATTTCTTTTTGTGCACAACAGTTATTTGATCCTGATGATTCTATAATTCTTCTTTAGCAAGCCCTTTGAATAAGTTCCATATTTATCTTCCTAGAAATTCAAATGAGGAAAATGGTTCCATTAGGGACTCAGTGGCATGACCCAGACCACATGTTCATTGACCAGGAGGAACAGATACTGGTCTTTTTTGGTTCTGAATTCTTAAGGATCACTGAAAACACAGCACAAACTGAAGTAGCATTGGTCAATAGGAGAGTGTAAGCCTTGACTTTTGGACCTGAGGCCTCAGGTTTTTGCCTCATTTCTCCTTTGATTTGGCAGTTCTGTTTAACCCACAGTAACTTCAGAGCTGGGGCTCTATAGGCAGGCCAACAGTGGGCCATGGGAAGTAACATTGCAGAGACCACAGTCTTTCTCACCTTGAATGAATTCATGGGCTACATGTGAATCTAGCCTTTTATTCTTCAAACAGTATGACAACTGCGGATTCAGTTTTAGATTTAGATTCGCTTTTTTTTTCTTTACAATAAAGTCATCAAGTTGATATGAATTCTGAACCTACAATGTGAGGGAAAAAAAAGAGACATGATGGTTTGCCCAGTCTGTATTATTCTTAGATTACAGTCCTCAGATTTTTCCATGAGAGTCTTTCCTATATTCAAGTTACAACTTAGACATCTAACTTAAACATCAGCTTGTAATTTTAATCTACAAATTAAACTTCAACTCATAGTTGTTTTGCACAATAATAATGGGAATCTAGAGAAATGCTCTTAGTCTCAAAGTGTACTTTCAAACTCAAAATTGAATTTCTATGTGTGTGTGTACACATATTCACATGTATATATATGTGCACATATATACATGCATATATATGTATATGTAGCATATTATCATATATACATTTATGAGTCTATCTACTCTCTGTACACCCAGAAATGCCCTGCTTTGTGATAATGAAAATGCCTGATCAGATCCTTTACATATACAGTTGTAACTATGATAATCAGTTAGCTCTGACTATGCCATGAACCCGTTCCCCAACCCCTGCTTAAAATCTGGCAATGACTTCTCATAATCATTATAATAAATAAGATCTTCCACCATGTGGCTCAAATCTCTTGCTCCAACCACATCTTGCAGTGTTTGTCCCTTTGGGAACTTGCTTCAACCAGAAGCTTCTCTTTCAGTGATTCAGATCAGGAACATGAGTCTCCATCAAAGAATTCCTGTAGTCAGAACGCCCTTCCCAGCACCCTCCCCCACCTCACCACCCCTTACTTCAAATCTTATTTTAATTTTCACTCAGGGACCTCTTTCCAGGAAATTCAATCTAAAAATAACCTCCTCTGGAACTCTTCTCTTTTTTGTGTCCTCATTTCTAGGTGCGTGCCTATTTGTATTACCTAATTGATTGTTTCATATCTTCCTTCTCCCCTAGGTAGGAAAATTATGTTTGTCTTCCTCACCTCTGAAGCCCCAGAGCCAAGCACAAAGCACAGTGCCAATGTGAGAACAAAATTAAATTTTTTGCAAAGAAAAAGATGTAAAATTTCATAGTGCTCATAGAGATGCAGATGTAGAGAATGGACTTGTGAACACAGCGTGTGAAGGAGAGGGTGGGACAAACGGAGAGAGCAGAATTGACGTATATACACTAACGTGTAAAACAGGAAGCTGTTGCATAACACAGGGGGCTCAGCTTCGTGCTCTGTAACGACCCAGAGGGGGTGAGATGGGGGATGGGTGGGAGGTTCAAGAAGGATGGGATATGTTTATACTTATGACTGATTCACGATGTTGCACAGCAGAAATCAATACAACATTATAAAGCAATTATCCTCCAATTAAAAATAAATTAAAAAAATAACCTAGGCTTTACCCTCACCCTCTCCCAACTCTTAAGAAAAAGATGCTACTCTCCCCACCCCAGGCTAGTATGTCCATTTCACTTTACCTTTTTATTGTATGTCCTTGTAACTTTATACATAGAAATCTTTAAAGAACAAAAAAGCTATTTTATATTTATTTCACTTCACAAATACTTTGCAGTGAAGTAGATAAATGGGTAGACCTTGTTTCATCTTCAGATATCCGTGATCCATGTAGAAAGAACTAATCATAGTATGCTGCCTGTGTGTGCTCGGTCATGTCCGACTCTTTGCGATTCCATAGACTGTAGCCCGCCAGGCTCCTCTTATCTATAGGATTCTCCAGCCAAGAATACTGGAGTGGGTTGCCATTTCCTATTCCAGGGGATCTTCTCGATCCAGAGATTGAACCCACATATCCTGCATCTCCTGCATTGGCAGGTGGATTATTTACCACTGAGCTACTTGGGAAGCCAATCATAGTATGAGAACCAGCAAAAACTGTTACAGTTAAAACAGGAGAAGCGATTTGGTGCACCTTTATCCAAACTAAGATGGTGGTTTAGGTAGAAATGAGACAATTACACAGGAGCTCAGTGCTGGGGATGTGCAAGTGGGGAGATCAAAGGAGGGGAAGTCAATCTTAACAGGAACAAGGTTTGGGGTCATGTCCTGGGTCACTCAGCAGGTACCAGCTATACAGAACACGCACGCAGGGTAGTTGAGAACAGTGCCGCCTCTTCCATTTCCTGGACTCTGAACGTTCTCAAGTAAAATTGCTCCTATGATGCTTTTCAAATAGCACAAAGACCCAAACAGGGAAGACAAACTGTTCCCAGCCAATAGGAATGTTGGTGTTACCTTGGAGATGAGGATCCTTTGCAATCAAACCCGTGTCCCAAAAACCTCTGACAATCACCCTTAAAGCACACAGCACTTAGATCAGAGCATAAGAGCTTTCCGGTGGGGTATGCTGGCATGCTACATGAAACAATAACTGAAATTCCGGAGTCACGGAGATAATTGAGATGTTGGACACATATGGCAAATGCCCTTAGAAAGAGCAGGAAGCCACATGCCCTGGATTTCTCAGATTGTTCTCTGTATTTCTGTGAACAGATTCAAAGAAGAATCATTTTCCTCCTTTATGTATCATTTGTCACCCACCCACATAAAGCCATAGCAGAAACTGTTCTTTCCCCCAGTGAATGTACCATTTAAAGGGGAAACAAAAACACATATAATTTCTAAGTATTTACCAGCAAGTGAGACTCACAACTGACAAAAAAAAGTAGCAAAAGCACCCGTAATCCAAATTGCTGTGCCCACTCTTTCCTGCCCCACCCCATCTTCCAGGTCTTGAAGATTTCTAGTGAGATTTTCATAACATTCTAATCTTTTCACTACGGTCCAGTTAGGCCCCAAAATTTCAAAAGCAGGAAGCCAGACATTAATTATTCCTTTTGCAGTATTATGTTCACTGCCATGAATGTGGTGAAAGCCTGTTCCAGACAGAGATCTGAATGAAAAGAAACAGATGAAAAAATGGGGTCCCCAGTCCTTTGGGGGTGGGTGAGCAGACGACCTAACATTTAATTTCTAAATACGTTTCCAAGGTGGCTCAATGGTAAAGAATCTGCTTTCCAATGCAGGAAATGAAAGAGACTCTGGTTCAATAGATCCTTGTGTCCCAGAAGATCCCCTGGAGTAGGAAATAGCAACCCACTCCAGTATTCTTGCCTGGAGAATTCCATGGACAGAGGAGCCTGGCGTACTACGTAGTCCATGGGGTTGCAGAGTCAGACATGACTGAGCACACAGCACAGTAACTTAATGCGTGCAACAGTAAAATGATGTGTGAAAGCTACTAAATGAAAAACATTGTTTTATTAAAAATAAACTGATTTCTATATTGCAGCTGTATGGGTGAAGTATTCCCTGGTGGTTATTCCTAGTGGCTCAGCAGTGAAGAATCCGCCTGCCAATGCAGGAGATGCAGGCTTGATACCTGGGTCAGGAAGATCCCCTGGAATAGGAAATGGCAACCCACTGCAGTATTCTTGTCTGGAAAATTTCATGAGCAGAGGACCCTGGTGGTTTGCAGTCCATGGGGTTACAACACAGTCGGACACGACTTAGGGGATAAACAACAACTACAAGGTGAACTCTCACTGAGCTCCAGCTATTGCCGTCTCCCTCACCCATGACAGCCCTATCATAATAAACCACAATTGCCTCTATGACTGCAGAGAAAAAGATGTAAATGTTCATAGTTCTCATTCATTCTAAACACTTGTTCTTAATTTCAATTCAAAGATATTTGGCAATGAAGTAGATAAGTGGGTGACCTTGTCTCATCATCAGACATCTTATCTGTGACCCATGTAGAAGGAACTAATAGTATGAAGAGCAGCAAAAACAGTCATGAATAGAACAGGACAAGAAATGTGGTCCAAGTTTATCCAAGCTAAGATGGTAGTTTAGGAGGAGGTAAGACAAAGGTCCATATAGTCAAGGCTATGATCTTCCCAGTGGTCATGCATGGTTTTGAGAGCTGGACTGTAAAGAAGGCAGAATGTCAAAGAATTGATGCCTTCAAACTGTGGTGCTGGAAAAGACCCCTGAAAGTCCCTTGGACAGCAAAGAGATCAAACCAGTCAATCTTAAGGGAGATTAACCCTGAATATTCACTGGGAGGACTGATGCTGAAGCTCCAGTATTTTGGTCATCTGATGCGCACAGATGACTCACTGATGCTGGGAAAGATTGAGGGCAGAAGGAGAAGAGGGCATCAGAGGATGAGACAGCTGGACGGCATCACTGATGCAATGAACATGAACTTGGGCAAACTCTGAGAGATGGTGAGGGACAGGGAGGCCTGGTGTGCTGCAGTCCTTGGGGTCACAAAGAGTTGGACATGACTGGGCGACAGAACGACAACAACAAAGATGACTACAAAGGAGCTCGTGGCCAGGGGTGTACAAGTAGGGAGATCATTCCACCCTGGAATGCTCCCTCAGTGAGAGCCCTGCCTGCCTTCATCTTACATACCCAGCGTCTAGCCAGGGCTCTGGGATGAAGCAGAAGCTTTAAGACATTTGTTGAACAAGTGACTGTAATGATTCAAAATTGGAGATGCTGTGTAGTTCTCACTGTATCTCATAATGCCATACATTACCCAAAATATTTGTCTATCTCCCCAACTTCTTTCCTACCTGTGTTCTTCTTGCTCACCCTGCTTCTGCCACACTTACCTCCTTCCTCTTCCTAATTGCCAAGCGTCTTCGGATCTTAGGACTTTTGTACTTGTTCTTCCTTCTATCTGTGATGATCTTCCTCCAGATATCTGCAAGGCTTGTTCCATCATTTCATTTTAATTCTGCTCAAGGGGTTTTATCTGTCCTTCTTTTTAATTAGTTGATTCTATAATTTCACTGGAATAGTATTCTTTGTTGGAGCATAGTTGGTTTACAAAGTTATGTTTGTTTTGGGCTGTATAGCAAAGTGAATCAATTATTTATATATATGTATATATATTTATGTATGTATATGTGCTATGCGCAGTCACTCATATGACTGAGCAACTCTTTGCAAGCCCATGGACTGTAGTCCACCAGGCTCCTCTGCCCATGGAATTTTCCAGGCAAGAACATTGGAGAGGGTTTCCATTACATATGTGTGTGCACAATACTCTTTTTCAGATTCTAATCCCATTTAGATCATTACAGGGTATGGAGTTGAGTTCCCTGTGCCATAGAGTAGGTTCTTATTAGTTATCTGTTTTATATATCTGAAATAGTCATCCCCCTGCCTCTTCACCCCCCTCACTGCTGCTCACTTTATATCTTCATAGTTCTTATCATCAATTACCATTATATCATATATTTATATCTACTTGGAATAAGTAGAATCATCTACCTCCCCTAAAACATAAACCTACAAATGTTTGTAGGCATGGCTGTCTCCTCCAGGCCTGTAGAAGTGCTCGTCATCTCTCAGCTGCACAAGAAATATATATTGAATTGATAAAGTCATGAGAAGCAACAGAAAACAATTTGGGGAAGATACTTCCTTTGTAATCTGCATCTTTGCCATGTAAAACTTCAACAGAAAATCTATTCACAGAAGCTAGGCTGAAAGGTGTAGATAGTTCTAAAATAATAAAAAATTAATAATAAGAAGAAAGGATGTATATGTATGACTGGATCCCTTCACTGTTCATCTGAAACTATCACAACATTGCTAACTGGCTATATCCCAATGCAAAAAGAAAGTATATTAGAAGGAATCAAACAAAAAGCAACATGGATAATCATCATTTTTCCTGGCCCTTTCTCACAAAATCCCCTATAGTTTTGCACAGTTGAGTTACACATGGAAAATTCCATACACGTCACAAATCTCCTGCCAGTGCCTGCTTGCAAGAGAATTTCTGCTCCAATTGAACAATTACACCCTCTAAAAATATGCCCAATCATCTGGCTGTGAATGTAATATTTTATTGGGAGGAAATATACCACTTAATTACCCAGATCCCAGACAAATTTTGCTACGATTATGGCCTTTTGAAAGGAACCATGCAGTTTTGTGAGTAATTCAACATCCTATATCAAATGCCTTGGGAAGTGCATTTGCTGGAAGATCGTCCTTGTAGGTATGAATTCCAAGGAAATATCCAGTCACATATGAAAATATACATACAAGAATATGCATTTATCATGGTATTATTTCTGTCGAAATAAGTTAGAAACAACATAATATCCAGCAAAAGTACTGTGTACTAAATTAGAAGACATTATAGCTATAATATATAATGAAGTACTCTACAAATATAGAAACTGATATGGAAAGATAGCCATGTTTACAAAATTATATTTTTATAAGTATTATATATTTATATTTGCATGACTTAGGGTAGTATGGCTGTACCTGTACATGTATGGAAAAGCATATGTACATGTATATGTTTTTCCATATGTATATATTTACGTCAAATCAAGTTTCGCTTTTAAAATAATTGTAATATTATAAAAATGGTGAGCATGTTTTTTTAAGTGTACACTTTCAATTTATATCAAGCATTTACAACAGGGCAACATCTTCCTCAAGGAGACAAACATTGGTTTGGGGGGCAGGAGGAAAATATCTTACCCTTTTCACATATAAAGCATGAATAGACATATCACACATCATCAGATATACAGTGTATCAGTGGTATTAAAATATCATGGGAGGGTGGACAGTGAGGAAGAATATATCTAGAAGACTCCTGTGATCATGTGTGCTAAATCACTTCAGTTGTGTCTGACTCTGTGCAACCCCATGAACTATAGTCCACCAGGCTCCTCTGTCCATGGGATTCTCCAGGCAAGAATACTGGAGTGGGTCCTCATGCCCTCCTCCAGGGGTTCTTCCCCATCCAGGGACTGAACTGCATCTGAAGTATCCTGCATTGGCAGGCAGGTTCTTTACCACTAGCAGGAAGACTCCTTATAGAGATAGTAATGAGAAAATGCTTGAGGAATTTCATTTCATTCCAACCCCCAATTTTTAATTGTATGTTTGTGTATCTTTTCAGAAATATTTAAATTTCTTCCATTATTTTGCACACAATTACCCCTCATTACTTCCAGTATGCACAAGTTTAAATCCAGTCACAGTCACTGAGGAGAGGGCCCTACATCAATTCATGAGGAGTTTCTGAAAAGAAGTAAAGGAATGCGGTTACTAGATCACTAATGGCAAAGAGCTTCGATTTAGGAGAGAGTTAACTCCAATCCAGCCAGGCACTTTAGGCGTCTCGAAAGCAATCCTTAGAAATGTTTCTGCTTTTTCTAATTGAGGTCAGACAATGGGAAGCTTTCACTAATCCCTAGACATAGTGCCTTTTTTTTTTTTTTGGCATTTGTACAATGCCTTCATTTAAGACCTTCCTTAAAAGCATCATCTCAGTGATAAATGAGCGATGGGGTTGGCAAGCCTTTTCTCTACTGACACTCATATTTCAGAAAGTCAGGATTATGATTAGAGAAGCACAATATCAAAGACAAGGCCCAGATCAGTCCCCAGAGCAAGAGCTGCTGAAATTAGAATTATCACCAGAGTTTCCTCCCAGGAACAATTTGGAATCCATCAAAAGGAAAGAAGGGGATGATGCTAAAACACAAACAGTGGGGGAGGGGGTGGGAAGACTGCCTCGACCTCCCAATGTAATAGAAAGAATTTCTCCAGGCTGTCATAGACCAGTCTCACAAAGTGATTTAAATTCCAGCTACAGAAGCCAAACAGGCGGGATTTTCCCGTAACATGTCACAAAGAGTTCTTGGGCAGAAGTTGAGTGGTGTCACAGTGCTAAGAAAACACTTTCATTAACCTTATGCATTCCCAGGAATCAGTAAAGAATGGCTCTCTCTGGGAAGGCTGCCCACGTTCATGGATGTCACTCATTAATTTCAAAAAAGCTGGGTAGGGAGAATTGCAGCAGACTCCAAGATGCCCAAATCCTAAAATATCTGGAAATTAGAATTCATGATCCTATACAACAAAGGGAACTCTGCAGATACGGTTAAGCTAAAGGACTCTGGGATGAAGAGACTAGCCAGTGAGTACACTGAATCTCATGAACCTTTAAAACAGAGGATGTGTTACCTGGTTGTGGTCAGTGGAAGTGATGTGATGATTGAAGTTGGTCAGAGAGATGTGTCATGAGGACTCGATCGGCTATGGCTTCCTTTGAGAAGGAGGAAGAGGGTCATAAACCAAAAACTTTATGTGTCCTCTTGAAACTGGAAAGGGCTTCCCTGGTGGCTCAGACTGTAAAGAAATTGCCTGCAATGTGGGAGACCCAGGTTCAGTCCCTGGGTTGGAAAGATCCCCTGGAGAAGGAAATGACAACCCACTCCAGTATTCTTGCCTGGAGAATTTCATGCCGAGGAACCTGGCAGGCTACAGTCCATAGGGTTACAAAGAACTGGACATGACTAACAGACTAACACACAGAAGCTGGAAAAGTCAAGGAAAGAGAGAATTCCTTACAGCCTCCAGAAAGGAATGCAGCCCTGCTAACATCTTGATTTTAGCCCAGTGAGGCTCATGTCAGACAGAATTATCAGATAATGAATTTATGTTGTTTCAACCACTAGGTCTGTGGTATTTTGTCATAGCAGCAGTAGGAAACGAATATGAAACAAACTGGAAATCTCAAATCCCCATTTTATTAACTACATCACCACTTAGTTCTCAATCAGAATCCAAAATACCTTCAGTGTTGATGGGGACAAGTTTGTCCACCCTCCACAGTCAGATCACTTCCTTGGAAAATTGGGATTAAACCAGTCAACACCAAAAGCAATACAAACTGAGAACAAGAAAACTGGGGTAAGAAAATAATATGAATGAGGACCTTTGTTAATTTTTCTCTGGATTTTTTAAAGTAGAATCACAATACAGTAGGCAATGTTATTCTACCATATTTGCTCAACTGTGACTTTGTTTAAAAAAAAAAAGACCCTTCAAACAAGGTAATTTAACCTAATTCTAAAATAACTGAGCAAATTATAGACCCTGGCAAACAGCCTAGCCTATTCTACTTGTCCCTTTTTGTATTCACCCAACAACTTAAATATTAGAAATGGATGCCAGGGTGGGGATAAAGGAGATACTTTACAAATACATTCAGTATGCTGACTCTGATTAGAATTATATATTTGACTATAGCTGCATGGGCTATTTTGTTTTCAGCTCAAATATTGAGAAGGTCATTCCTAACCACCTATTTAATGTTGCTCATTCCCCCTATAAAGTCACATTTTCTCCTTTCCATAGATTCAGAGATTCATTTTCATAGATTTAAAACTATATTTGTGTATTGGTTCTACGTTCCCCACTAAAATATAAGCTCCACAAAATTGAAGTTTTTCTTTATCTTATTAATATTACATCCACATTTTGTAAAAGAATGCTTGATATATATTAGGCAGCATTAAATAATGTTAAAAGGATGGATGGATACATGGAGCAGAGAGGAAAGAAGTCAGTCAGTGCCCAGAAGGTAAAGGAATTTTTTTTTTTTTTTGGTAAAGGAATTTTCAAAGAAATGATGACCCTCTTACACTGTTGGGAATGCAAACTAGTACAGCCACTATGGAGAACAGTGTGGAGATTCCTTAAAAAACTGGAAATAGAACTGCCATATGACCCAGCAATCCCACTTCTGGGCATACACACCGAGGAAACCAGATCTGAAAGAGACACGTGCACCCCAATGCTCATTGCAGCACTGTTTATAATAGCCAGGACATGGAAGCAACCTAGATGCCCATCAGCAGATGAATGGATAAGGAAGCTGTGGTACATATACACCATGGAATATTACTCAGCCATTAAAAAGAATTCATTTGAATCAGTTCTAATGAGATGGCTGAAACTGGAGCCCATTATACAGAGTGAAGTAAGCCAGAAAGATAAAGACCAATACAGTATACTAACGCATATATATGGAATTTAGAAAGATGGTAATGATAACCCTATATGCAAAACAGAAAAAGAGACACAGATGTACTGAACAGACTTTTGGACTCTGTGGGAGAAGGCGAGGGTGGGATGTTTAGAGAGAACAGCATCGAAACATGTATATTATCAAGGGTGAAACAGATCACCAGTCCAGGTTGGATGCATGAGACAAGTGCTCGGGCCTGGTACACTGGGAAGACCCAGAGGGATCGGGTAGAGAGGGAGGCGGGAGAGGGGATCGGGATGGGGAATACATGTAAATCCATGGCTGATTCATGTCATTGTATGGCAAAAACCACTACAATATTGTAAAGTAATTAGCCTGCAACTAATAAAAATAAACGGAAAAAAAAAAAGAAAAAGAAAAGAAATGATGAGATCTCTTAAATCTTCAATGGATGGTTATTAAAAGAGATGGAGCAAAGCAAGAATTCCAGGTGACAGGCATCATGCAAATAATAACACTAGCCAAAAGCAGAAGAGAAGGACTTTGGTGTATGATGAGACAGGAACTAGCCTGAAAAGACTGGAACATAAAGACAGTGTTGGACTGAAGAAAAGCTGGGATTATTGTATATATAAGCATCATGAGAAAATGGGAAGTTATCTCTGGGAACTGTTAATTCAGAAAAGCCTCTACTAACCTGTGATCTCTGCATATTAAGAATCCCTCACTTCAGTCCATCCCCTATTGTCAGGTGAAACCATTTGAGACGCCATACTGAGCTCGAGTTCTATGTTTGAATCTGTTCAACATAAGCCTGTGGAGGATGTAATGTGTCATTAGATATTTACTTCCCTATCATACCCTACATGCCACAGGTGCAACAGTCTTCCTTATTTGTTGAGCTTAGTTATGTGAGTTGCACTGGTCAATGAAATTAGTGTAGACCTAATCTATCCTATGGAGCTTCCCAGGTGGCACAGTGGTAAATAATCTGTCTGCCAATGCAGGAGATGTGGGTTCGATCCCTGGGTCGGGAAAGATCCTCTGGAGTAGGAAACAGAAACACACTCCCGTATTCCTGCCTGGGAAATTGCAGACAGAGGAGCCTGGAGGGCTATAGGCCATGGGATCACAATGAGTTGGACAAGACTGAGTGACTGAGCATGCACGCAATCTATTCTATAGCACGGAAGAGGGTTTCGATATGGGTGGCTTGAGTTGGGCTCTTTCAATCATTCTCATGAGAAAATCTGCCAAACTCATGCTAAGTGCTTAGCTTATGTCCCGGCATCAAAGACATCTTGTGATGTTTGAACCTGACCTGTAACCTGAAGTTGGACCAGCCAGGGACAAAGTTGTCAACCATCATAGTCTTCAAGTTACCCTGCAATATTATGATAGTAAATCTGTTCATGGGAAGTAATGTTGTAGAAGAGCTTGGTCAGGAAACCTAACTGAGACAATAAACAATTCATCAAAATTCATTCTTGCTTTCCATAGTGTAGGGGCTTTCCAGGTGGCACTGGTAATAAAGAATCTGCCTGCCAATGCAGGAGACTCAAGAGCCACAGGTTCAATCCCTGGATCGGAAAGATTCCCTGGAGAAGGAAATGGCAACTCACTCCAGTAATCTTGTGTGGAGAATTCCATGGCAGAGGAGCCTGGAGGGCTGCAGTCCATGGGGCCGCAAAGAGTTGGACATGACTGGGCATGCACATGCACACACACACACGCACACACACACACACACACACACACACCTCCCATAGTGTACAGCCTAGGAAGGAGCTATCCAGAGGCTGCATATCCTGTTGCACCCAGGTGGAGTCATGTGACAATTCTGATTAAAGAAATGGGATCAACAGAAGTGCAGTGTGTCTCCTCAAATCCAAGATGATTACAAATCCATCTCTTTCCCCTCAACCCAGCTGGACATTGATGACTGAGGTGTCCCACAAACAGGATAGCCACACATTGAAAAAGTTTGTGTGTCTGAATTATCATATATGAGGAAACCACACTAGACCATAAGCACCTACATTTGGACTATGACATAATCAAGAACAAAATTTCTATTTTCTTCAGCTACTAAAATTTAGCTTATAGCCATTGATACTGGCCTCTGTAATATGTTTGGCATACACCAAAATTATATGCACTGCATAATTATGAAAGCATATCCACAGGATTATTATTTAAGAATAAGAAAAAGTTTTTTGTTTGCTTAGGAGAATGTTCCTCAAAAAAGAATATTCTTTTGTAAAAGCCAGATTTCCAGTATTATCACATTTTAAATTCATTTATTTACATATGAAGAAATTTAACAAATCTTTAGATGTTCTAGCTGGTAAGAATCCATCAGTGAAAAGATTCCTGCCCTCAGGGAGTATTTTATACTAATAGCACTCAGACAATATATAGCCATAAATAAATGATATGGTATGTTAGAAGGTAATAATTGCTAATAAAAACACAGAGCAGAGTAAGGTTGGAGTGTGGTACAAGGATCTGTGTGATTGGGTGTGTGGAGGGGTATATCATTTAGGCTCAGGCACTCAGTCGTGTCCAACTCTTTGTGACCTTTTGGACTGTAACCTGTCAGGCTCCTCTGTCTGTGGGATTTCTCAGGCAAGAATACAGGAGTGGGTTGCCATTTCCTCCTCCAGGGGATCTTCCCAGCCCAGGGATCGAAACCAAGTCTCCTGATTCTCCTAGATTACTGGCAGACTCTCTACCACTGAGTCACCATGGAAGCCAGGGGGAGTAAATGCTTAACTAATACTTAGATGATCCCTACCTACAGTGAGCAAAAATGGAGGGCAGAGAGGAACATCTCCAAACAAGGTTTCCATCTGTATTCGTCACGAGCTGCCAGATGACTCTAGAAACTCTTGAGGCTTCTGTTGTCCTCGCATCAGCTCTAAATGATTTTGACTATTATTATCAAGCAAAGGAAGAAAAGGGGACTAATGAGGATTAGGCTGGTTTGTTTGGAAGTGGGTCCTCTGTGGATAGGATGAAGGTATTTTTCCATGTCCTCGGGAAAGCCTGCTATGGCATCCAGTGATGTATGGGCCAGAACTATTAGTTACGCTATCTACCATTGATAACTGAATGGATAGACCTTAAGTCTGGAGGGTTTGGTGACCCCTAAAATCTTATTATTAATGTAAGACTGTGACTAAAAGATTTTAACAGCAAAGAATTTTTGATTGTAAGGGCGATAGTAAATAGATCAGATCCAGGAAAAGAAAAAGAGAATTGTTCACTGATTAGCCCAGATTTGATCTGACCTTGTTCTGTCTATAATTTGAAAACAGAAAGGAACAGGAAATCAAGTAAAAATGCAGCTGAAGTGCATGAAATGTATTTTTAAAACATAAGAAACAAAATTCTTGTTTTTTCCCTCCCACCCTAGCCTATATTTACTTTGTTTGCTCACACCTCTTTCCGAATAGCTGGTCAAAACATAAATCCTTCTGGAATAAAGCTCAAGCATGATTATTTTGGTGTACAAAAACCATCCCAAAAGTACTAACATATTTTGTATAGAAAATACATAAAGATAAAAAATTGAAAAGGAAAACTGGAAAATGCTCCCAGTTTCTATAAGGTGCTATAATATTGCATTTAGAAAACTGTCATTATTTCACAAACGGTGCTCAAAATTCCCATGATCTGTGCATTAGTTGTTACTAAGATCAATGTTTTCAGATGACAGTTTTACAGCTGTTTTTGGATTGGGGAATATTTTTATACTAAAAATAGTTTCTATTAAGGCCATAGGAGCACACCACTAAGAAAAATGTGGGTTACTTTGAAATATGTATTTCTCTGCTTATTGTATTATTACCACTGGAACATGAAAATTCTAGTACAAAAAAAAAAAAAAACGAATAGCAATTAGGGCTAAGAGACAAGGATCAGATTCAGTCACTTCAGTTCAGTCGCTCAGTCGTGTCTGACTCTTTGTGACCCCATAGACTGCAGCACACCAGGCCTCCCTGTCCATCACCAACTCCTGGAGCTTAGTCAAACACATGTCCATTGAGTTGGTGATGCCATCCAACCATCTCATCCTCTGTCATCCCATCTCCTCCTGCCTTCAATCTTTCCCAGCATCAGGGTGTTTTCCAAAGAGTTCTTCGCATCAGGTGGCCAAAGTATTGGCGCTTCAGCTTCAGCATCAGTTCTTCCAAGGAATATTCAGGACTGATTTCCTTTAGGATGGACTGGTTGGATCTCCTTGCTGTCCAAGGGACTCTCAAGAGTCTTCTCCAGCACCACAGTTCAAAAGCATCAATTCTTTGGCACTCAGCTTTTTTTATAGTCCAACTCTCACATGCATACATGACTACTGGAAAAACCATAGCTTTCACTAGATGGACCTTTGCTGGCAAAATAATGTCTCTGCCTTTTAATATGCTGTCTAGGTTGGTCATAACTTTTCTTCTAAGGAGCAAGTGTCTTTTAATTTCATGTCTGCAGTCACCATCTGCAGTGATTTTGGAGTCCAAAAAATTAAAGTCTGTCATTGTTTCCATTGTTTCCCCATCTATTTGCCATTCAGTGATGGACCAGATGCCATGATATTAGTTTTCTGAGTGTTGAATTTTAAGTAAACTTTTTCACTCTCAGATAGGCTAGTTAGTTAAATGCCTATTTTTTGTCTTTTTTAGAAAACACTTTCAAAATTATTGATAAAACCTGATCAATTTTCACCCCATTTTAAAGCCAAAATGGGAGGCATAGACACTTTATGATATCAGACCCTTTAATGGAATGGTTATGTCCATAACAATGAAAAATGAGTGGCTCCTGATGAATTCACCTCTTGGCATGAATTGCTTTGTAAAGCCTCTCCCATATTGACTCTCATTTTAACCATGAGACTTGCTTGGCCAATGTATGATGCAAGCAGATAAATACTGGAATGTCAGTATGAATACTTGAATATCAAATGTGTCCTCGTAGAAATAATTGCCCTTGGAAGCCAGCTGCCATGCTATGATGATAGACTACTGACTTATAAGAATCCACATGAAAAAAAAACCCTGGAGGCTGGAAGGCCATCTTCTTGCCAAGATTTCAGCTGAATACAGTACCATGAGTGATCTCAGTGAGCAGAACTACTATATGGAACAGAACTACTCAGCTGAGTCTGATCAAACCCCAGAACGAGCAATAATACATCACTGTCAAGCAACAACGCTGTGGGGTAGTTTGCTACATAGCCAAAGATTACTGGAACACCACCAGAGAGAAATTTCTTTAGTCTCAGGATCAAATTAAGACACAAACCAGAATTTATACCCATCTTCATTTTCTTTGGGTACAGAGGTAAAAGCCCTAAGCGTATCCATGATCTGTTTCAGTTGGAGCGGGGGCTTTCCTCCATTGGTTACCTCCTCTCTCATGACTGTTAATCTTTCCCTCTTCTCTGGATCCTAACTGCCCATTCCTAACACATTCTTACTCCCCCTTAGTTCACACAAGCATGTACACACGTATCTTACCCTTATCTCTCATTTCCTTCCAGCTTCAATCTGTTTTCTCAATTCCTTTTCATAGCCTGCCTTCTCAAAAAAATTACATTTGCCCTCTCTCCACTTCCTCCTAGTCCATTTTCCCTGCAACCCCCTTTCAATTTCAATTTCTACCTTCTCCAGTCCCCAAATTACTTTTTTTCCTGATCACCAACAACCTCTATATGGCCAGATCTAATAGGCACACTTCTGCCTTCCACCTAGCTAAGCTCTCTATGGCTTGTTGCCATTCATCACTATATCTTTATAACTTAATTCCCCTTGGCTTTTAATTTACCCTCTTGTTTCCCTCCTAACTTACTGGTTACATTTTCCTGTGTTCCTTCTTGACCTCTTTCATACCTAATTGAATCTGAGTTACACATGAGGTGTTTCTGTACCCTCTGATTGTCATCTTTCTTTCCCAAAGTGACTCTATCTGATCCAGTGGCTAAATTGTCTTTATTCTAATGATCACCAAATCTATAGCTCTACCTCGATTCCCCAGAGAACTATATCCAATTCACTTTTATCTCCAGTTGACATCTTTCAAGCATATCAACCTGAAACTCAGTTCTTTCCTAATCTTTCCCATTGTGGTAATGACTCCAGGGTATATTCATTTGCTCGGTCTAGAGTCATAAGAGTTGTATTTGATTCTCTTATTTTTCCAACACATATTTAATTGAGAGCTTACTAGCACCAAACATGTGTTAGATTAATGTGATTCTTATCCTATAGGAGTTCACTGCTTAGAGTTGAAAACAGATGTGAAGGGATAATTATAATGCAACTGGGAAACTGCGATAGAAGAGACCAAATAAAATATGTGTATAAGCAGAAAAAATAGGATTTCAGTACTATTCTAGGAAATGGAGAAAACTATTTCAAATGGCCAAGTTCTGAAAAATTTTGCTCTCATTACAGGAACCATTCAGTATCTTGCTTGGCTTATTACTTGAAAGTAACTAAACAATTTAGCTCACAATTAATTATCCCTTAGGATGGGGAGTTCTTAGTTTTGAAGTAAACATTTTCAGAAGCATTTCCTAGCGCAGCAACTTTTGTCAAGCTGTGGATTTTCATTGTTGCATAGAATTTGATTATTCCTGTCCTCATCAGATGTCTTTAAGTTATTTTTCCTTCAGTGTTCTTGGAGAATATGGCAATAAAACACACATCATTTCTTTCTCTCTGCATTTTTGTTGTGCTCCAAACTAGCATAATTTCAGAGTTGCAGGAAATTTGACATCCCCAGTAAACCTCCTACTCTCCAGAGACACATGAGCATTATATAATTAAGAAGTGAGGTACATTGCTTAATACACAGACATTAACTGCTTATATTTGGTGACAGCTTGAGTATTAATAAAGGTATGTGAATATTTCATGCATCATAGTTCACTCAGGAAGTGCTAAAAGATTAAGGATCACAGACAAATTCATCTGTCTAGTGTGATAGTCCCTGGAAGAGCAAGAATTATCAGAAATTAATGGTGGTTCATAGGAAAAAGTATTTAAATTATTAATAAGCTTTGCCTTTTATTGTACCTGGAGAGGTGTGAAATTCCACGGATAATACTATTGCAAGGAATTACTTCTCAGTTCAATACTCCAGGGGAGTAATTACTGGTCACAGACCTAAGTTGGCATATAATGGTGGAAAATAGTTTGTGAGAATGATCTCAACTCTTCTTAATAGTGTATCTCTAATCAGTAGATTTAATATTCATCTTTAGGTCAACTTCAATATGTATTTATTAAATATAGCAGGCTTTGAGGAATTTAGTGGGGATACAAAGAGGAGTAAGATCTTTAAGAAAACACAACTTAAAAAAAAAAAAAGAAAACACAACTTAGCAGGAGATGGGAGTTCAGTCCCTGGGTTGAGAAGATCCCCTGGAGAAGGAAATGGCAACCCACCCATTCTTAGCTGGAAAATCCCATGGACAGAGGAGCCTGGGGGGCTATTGTCCATAAGGTTGCAAAGAGTCAGATACAACTTAGAGACTAAACAACAACAACAACAAAATTTCTGAAAAAAACACAGTCCTGCAAGGAACTGGGTAAGTCTTTACTCCAAGAGGTATGGGGCAGGAGAGTGGTGGACATGAGGATTTTCCCAGGGCCAGGGGAATGTAGACTGGCATTTCATTGCAAGTGAGGCTAAGAGCAATGGCCAAGGAAAGGGAGGGGTGTGTTGGAAAGCTGGAGGGAAACCCAAGCTTCAGGTGTGGGCACAATCTCAGCTGAGCAGCAGAAAAGCAAGGCTGGGACAGCTGGAGAGGGTTTGGGGGCTGCTCTAGAGGGTGGCCCTTAAAACATATTTTATATGTTTGTGTTTTGAAAGCACAAATGATAAATACAAGCTTTTGCATTTATTTCTTTGATGAACTAGCCATGTCTGCTATGTTTATAATTTAGGCATCTATAGATCTTTTACTAAAACTCATTCTTGGCTTACAACATTTCAGATTGCCAGAAAAAAAAGAATATATATATATATACATATATATATATATATATATATAATATAAATGCAATCAACAGCACACATTTAATGAGTTTTCATGGATATGGAGCACTAGCATCCTTTTCTCAAGGAAAAAGTTTTCACAGCTAGGACAAGTTTGTCCCAAGTGTATCTGGGTATCTATATCTACCTCCAGATCGACACCTGTATCTACATTTATATCTATAGCACTAGTAAGGAAAGAATGGAGATAGGATTTTGAGTAACTGCCCCAACAGAAAAGGTAATACTTTTCTATTTTTCACCAATTCCACTTCTACTTTGGTCTAAGCCAGGGATCTCCCGCCTCCAGGATCTAATGCCTAAGGTGGAGCTGATGTAACAATAATAGAAATAAAGTGCACAATAAATGTAAAGTGCTTGGATCATCCTGAAACCATCTCCCCTCACACCACTCCCAGTCCATGGAAAAACTGCCACAAACCAGTCGCTGGTGCCGAAAAGGTTGCGGACCACTGGTAAACAACCTTGGTCTAAGCACTCATCTGTATGACCTCAAAAGCATCCTGGCTCGTCTTCCTGATTCTATATCTGACCCCTATAAATTTATCCTCCCCACAGTCACCACAAAGATTCTTTACAAACATATCTTGCCACTCTTCTGCTCCACCCCGTGCAATGGCTCCCGTGGACACCATGCCCTAGGAAGACATACAAGGAAGATTCTACAGGGTCTCACCTTCTTGTCCTCTCTGACCTCACTTCCGAGGTCTCGTCATTTTTACTGACAATGCTCTCCCTACACTGACCTCCTTATGCAATTCCAGCTTTTGGACCTTCACAGTAACTGTTTTCTCCACTGGGAATGCTCTCCCTCAAGACACCTACCTAAGTGGGTGTTCTTACCTCCTTTCTGTCCACATGAGTTATCAACTAAGTGACTCTCACTTCCAAATACATCTTTTCCTGCTTGTGATAAGGGATTTAGGCCCTTTAAATATTTTCTCCTGGGCCAGCTGGCACAATGTTAAGCTTTGTCTACAGAGGATGCTGGAGAAACATCACAGCAGAAAAGGGTTTTACTTCCTGGTTCCCGGGCTCACTAGCCAAGCTTCTGCTGCACAAAGTGGCTTTCCCACATCTAATTCCCACCCTGCAGAGCAGACAGCTTCACTAGCATCTGGCTCCCAAAACATCAGCTGCCTGCAGCAAGCCAAATCCCAGGTAGTGGAGTACCACTGATGAGAAACTCCTATGAGCGCCAGCACCTTAAAAGGTGGTTTTTCAGGAAGTTCCAGAAGATGAATTTTCAGTAAGAGTATGGTTGCACCACAGGGATGTCTCTGCCATTCAATAATCCACAGCTGTGCCTTCCAACAGGGCATGGGTCTCACCCAGGTTGGAGGGGGCACTCTATCTCAGCCTTGGGACCAGTGACTGTTCCTTGTATCTTCAATCCTGTAGTCATTGCAGTTTTCTTTACTTCTTTCTGACTGCTCCCATTATTCTAATCCCTAGTTATAATCAGCGATTCTTTACAGTGAGCATCCCCTGTTCAAATAACTGCATGGTTTTTCTCTCCCGATCGGATCTAGACTGATCCAATGTTGTTGTTGTTGTTCAGTCACTAAGTCCTGTCTGACTCTTTGTGACCCCATGGACTGTAGCATGCCAGGCTTCCCTGTCTTCCACCATCTCCCAGAGTTTGCTCAGATTCATGCTACTGAGTTGGAGATGCTATCTAACCATCTCATCCTCTGATGAGACTGAGTGCATACCTTAACTCAAAAATCAGGATGAAGTCTTTTCTGCCCTCTCTTCTTAAAGGTGCCCCAGTTTCTTGGACCTCTTTGCCTTGGTCTAGATTTTTCTTTCTCCTATAGCATTTATAACATTCTAACATGCTAGTCGGGCTTCCCTGGTGGCTCAGATGGTAAAGCATCTGCCTGCAATGCAGGAAACTTGTGTTCAATCCCTGGGTTGGGAAGATCCCGTGGAGAAGGAAGTGGTAATCCACTCTAGTGTTCTTGCCTGGAGAATCCCATGGACAGAGGAGCCTGGCAGGCTACAGTCCATGGGGTCTCAAAGAGTTGGACACGACTGAGCAACTAACACAGATACACATAACATACTAGGCAATGTGCGGGTTTAGTACGTCTGTAATACATCAATTTCTTACTCCTGCAAGAATATAAATACTTCAAAGGTCCTGCACCTTTTGCAAAAATTTGTTCATGAATGTATCTGAAACTCCTAGAACAGTGACTGGCATATAGTAGGTACTCAATAAATATTTGTTGAAAGAACAATCTCATAGATCACAAGAAGTTGCCTCTCTGGACATATTGGCCCATAATGGAGGAATTTAACTTGCTTTCAGTAGCTATAGTCAGCATTTCCATATTGTTTGGGGACTGAGAAAGATGGTAATCCTTCCATTACATACATCCCAAATTACAGTTACAGAAACTCTTCATCATTCTCTGTTCCACTCGTAAGACATAACTCTTTCTCTATCACCATGTGAGAATGTTGTTTCAACACTCATTTTGCCCCTGCAAGCAAATCAACAACTTTTTACTCAACTATTTTTCATGTGACAATTAAATTTATATTTAACCCAGTACCCACTGTCAAGCTGTGTGCATGCGTGTATGCTCATTCGCTTCAGCCATGTCCGACTCTTTGCGACCCCATGGACTATAGACCGCCAGGCTCCTCTATCCATAGGATTGTCCAGGCAAGAATACTGGAATGGGTTTCTATGCCATCCTCCAGGGGATTTTCCCAAACCAGGGATCGAATGGATGTCTCATGTCCCCTGCATTGGCAGGTGGGTTCTTTACCACTAGCACCACATAGGAAGTCCTAAGCTGGTGTGCACATGTTGCTAAAACAAAGATTTTCACAGCCACAGAAATCTAAATGTTGGATAGGAATAGGCGAAAGCATCTCAGCTAAGGGACAGATCGACAAGGCTCTGGCTTCTTTGATCTAAGGGGGCCTAGATAGAACATACACTCCCTTTCCCCCTCAAGCTTATATATCACGTAAACCTTGTGTCGTGTGCTCAGTTGTGTCTGACCCTTTGCGACCCCATGGACTGTAGCCCACCAGGCTCCTCTGTCCATGGGATTTTTCAGGCACGAATACAGAGTGGGTTGCCATGTCCTCCTCCAGGGGAACTTCCCAACCCAGGGATCAAACCCACATCCCCTGTGTCTCATTCCAGGCATATTCTTTACTGTTGAGCCATTGGGAAGCCCCATATCATTTCAGGCAGATTCTTTACCAGCTGAGCTACCAGGGAAGCCCCATCATGTAAACAATCATGGCCATATTATCCAGACACAGTTAGGAGAAAGAAAATAAAATTAAAATGTATAAAAACAGGCCAGTTCTAATTTTCATGTTTCTTGTTTATATTTCACACATAGGTACAAGGTCTATTTAATATTTTGTGGAAGTGAGTATCTCAACTTGAATTTCATCTCTGTGAACACTTATCTTTCTCTTAAAGATAACCCAGCCCTTCACATCTCCTAGAGATGGAAGATTAGACAAGATAAAATAAACATATGAATTCCCCAAATAAAATTATATATGGACAGTAGAGTTTTAGTTATTTAGAGCTACAGGATGTAAATCAGCTTGCTTTGCCATATTTTCTGGAGGAAGAAGAGCTTTCTCATTCAGTTGCAATACACTTTTTCATTTTTAGTATTTTCACAAAGAATATTCCTAAAATATCTTGCATCCTTATTTTCAGCATTCATGACATTTCCTCTAAGAAACCACCTCTGACTCTTTAAGTTGGGGTAAGTGCCCTTGATTTATGCTCACACAGTGGGCCCTATACTCTGCCCCCCCAACCCAGGAACTGATCCCACTTTACTGTTTGATTTAACCTGTTTGATTATCAGTGGGCCTCCTTGGGTTGTCAAGTCATTTAGGGGAGATAACACACATTTCCTGTTTCTCAGTACCTGGCACATGATACATACTTAATAAATAATTGTCGACAAATGACATCCTCAGGCCATCACATTAACCCTGAAAGGAAAAGGGGGTTAATTATAATCAAGGCCTTTTGATGCTCTTTAACTTGATAAATATATACATTGTTTAAATGCTTCTCTTTCTTTAATATCGGTAAAACAATACTTACTTTTCCTTTTCCCATGCTCATTCATTGCTCGTAACAAATTTATACCAGTTAAAAAAAAAAAAGAAAAAACTGTGCAGTTTATATTCTGTAAAAATTCACCAGCCTTAATGCAAGAAGAAGTCTGGCTCCTCTAAGCTCTTTTTTTTTTAATTCTTGTTAGTTTTCAGCTGTTCTCATTAGATGGAGCTGTCAGAAAGCAGGGATTTCCAAAGGGCAATGTGTTCCCATGTTCTGCTCCATATAATCAACTTAATTTAATACATATTAATAGAAAAAAATTAAAAAGAGCTTGTCTTAAATCACTGCCCTTCCACTTAACAAGAAAAAGTGTAGAAAGCAATACATATTCTAGAAACTCTCAGGAAAGACACAGGGCCATTAAATCAAGGCACTCATTCTGCAATAAGTATATGCTTTGTCGAGGTCAATTAAAGGCAAGATTTATGCACACAAGCAGTCACTCTGCCTTAAAAAATGGCTTTACACATGCTTCTTCATGGTAGAGTGAAGAACTGTTCAGAAGCTGCATGCCTATAGAACGGAAAAATACAATTAATCTGGAAGAACATATCTGGCCTCCTAAAACGATGACATAAACAACCAAGGGAAACCCTATAATATATAAGGACAGGAAAGACTAAAACAACTTTCAAAAGTCATTTAAGAGAAAGCAACCTCAGTTCTCTCTTGCATATTAATTGAGAAACTTTTTTTTAAAACCTTATCTGAAGGGCACAAGCAGAATATTTTTTATTTATAACATGAAGATAAACCAATAGGTACATGGTGCCAATAATACATTACAGCCTGTCAACAGTATTTTTCAGATTCAGAACCTACCAAAGATTCAGAAATGTAAAACAATGGAGGAAGTATACTGTAAGGTTTTACAAACCTAACCTAAGAGCAAGCAGAACCATTTCATCTTTTAAATCATTCAGAGTGGTTACCTTATTGTAAACAAAGCTGAGACTGAAGGGGAGATGGATGGCCAAGATACTTGCTCCCTGAGTATCATGAATCACCCTGCTTTTCCTCTAAGCTCTCCAAATGCTTTAACTTCTTTCTACTCTAAAGCTGCTTGAAAGTGCAATAACTCTTTATAGCAATTAGCCTGTTGGAAGACTCATTAATGAAAGAGTGTGTTATTAAAAATATGCTCCTTCAACACTACCTATTAAGCCCTACTCTGTGGTAGGCATTGAAGGTGCAAAGAGGAAAAGAACAGGTCCACATTTCTAAGGCGTGTTTAGACTCATTAGGATACAAAAATTAGGCAAATATTTAGCATATGATATAAAATAGGGACTTCCCAGGTGGTGTTAGTGCTAAGAGAACCTGACTCCCAATGTAGGAGACATGGGTTCAATCCCTGGGTTGGGAAGATTCCCTAGAGGAAGGCATGACAACCCACTCCAGTATCCTTGCCTGGAAAATCCCATGGACAGAGGAACCTGGGGGGTTACAGTCCATAGTACTGCAAAAAGTGGGACATGACTAAAGCTACTTAGTACAGCACATGACAATAGATGGGCTTCCTGGATGGCTCAGTGGTAAAGAATTTGCCTCCAATGTAGGAGATGCAGGAGACACAAGTTTGATTCCTGGGTCAGGAAGATTCCCTGGAGTAGGAAATAGTCACCCATTCTAGTATCCTGGCCTGGGAAATTCCATGGACACAGGAGCCTGCTAGGCTACAGTCCATGGGGTCACAAAGAGTCAGATATGACTGAACTGACTGAGCACATAACAATAGATATACTGGAGTTATATACAAACTACACAGAAGAATGTGCCTACATACATTATCACAGAGAAGGTAGCAGTTACATTGGGATCTTGATAAATGAGTGGAAATTTGCCACAAACTAATGTGGAGAAGATGTTACAGAAAGAAGGAATTTCACTTTCAAGGGTACAGAGGCAGGAACAAGCTTGCTGCCTTTGTTCAGAGAAAATTATATGGTTTGGGAATGCTGTGAGAAGCATGACTCTTAGGAGATGTGGTTCTGGGGACTGGCAGGGGTCAGATGATGAGGGTTATGCTAAAGTGTTGTCATTTTATCAGGTAAATGAAGAACAGGACATGATTCAATGAAATCAGGAGCTGAGTAATGATGTGATCTGGTAAGTATGTGAGAAAAATCCTCTGGATGTAGTAAAAATGATGGACTTGAAAAGGTGATGGTGCAGGAAAGGAGACCAATGAGGTGCCTGAGCAGTTGTCCAAGTGAGAAATGACAATGGTCTGAGATAGGAGAGAAAGAGAGCAGATGATGGAGAGGGTCAGGCAGCAGAATTGGCTACACTTGTTAACTGATTAGATGTCAGGACTAAGCTAAGGAGAGAAATCTGATAAGGCTCTCACTTTTCCAAACCGAGTATCAGGTTACAAAACATGGGGGAAACTGCTGGGTCAATGTGGATATGATGAGTTTGAAAACTCTGTGACGCCTACAGACATATGTGGGTCCAGAGATGCAGTCAGACATTCAGAGAGTATGTAAAATTCATCAGTTGCTTATTCAACAAATATAGAGTAGCATATAAGAGAAGAAAATATTAATAAGATCCAACGATCTTATTAGTCTAGATACATCATCTAGATGCATCTAGATGTTTCTAGAAAAAGCATCTAGAAACATCATCATTGAAGAATCAGGCAGAACAAGAGATACCCTCAAAGAAGACTTAGAAGGCAGAGGAAGAAAACCAGTAGGGAGCCATGCATGATGAATAACAAAGGAATAGTGGATTTAGGAAATATGGGAATGATCAACAGTCTAAAATGCTGAAGAGAAATACCAAAGGACAGGCATAATAGGAAGTCACTGAGCTGGGGACCAAGATGGGATTCAGTGACAGTGAAGGTGGAGTCAGCAGTAAAGTGTGGATCTGGGGTAAATGAACATTGAGGCCATGGAGCATGGGCATGCAGAAGGCCTTTTAGAAACCAGCTAAACAAGGAAGGAGAGATGCAAGACTGTGGTTTGAAGAGCCCACTAGGCCAAGGTTAGAATTAGGTGAGACTAGCAGTCAGGGTCAGATTCTCCTGAAAGGAGCTGATCTCATTTTCATCATACCTTGAGGGAAGTTCACCAGTGGGAAAGACTCCTTCCAATGATTGTTAAATCTATGAGGATCTATGAGGTGGTCTGTACAAGTATAAAGGAGATTATGCCACTTTTTTAAAAGTTGCATTTTAATTGTATCAAATGCTTTATGTAGACAAATGGAAGAAGATGTTTTTATTAGAAATACCCTGAGACATGCACTGACCAAGGTTGGAAAGATTGAGAAGGCGCTGGGTTCTTGCAGGAAACATGTTTATGTAAGTGCAAGGAGGTTCTGAATTGCCTTCTAAAGATGATGTGCTCAGTTAGCTTCAGAATTTAGGGGCCAGACTGAAGCACAGAGAAGCAGAGGAGATGTGAGAGTTGAGTTTTATAGAGAAGAGAGCTACAGGAGGTAGGAACCATTTAAGGAAGGCAGGCCATCAACCCTTGTCCTTCATTTTCCTTTTAAAACCTTAGTAATTTAAGAATTTACCACATTACTTCCTAATCTTTCAGTATAAATGCATAGAAGAAATAAAACCCTATTCAAGTTTGAGGCCTGACAAAAACAGAGATTTATTTACCAATTATCTAAATGTCTTGTGGTATTTACATTAGTCTATTAAATTTCAGCCAAAAGTTGCACTGAGGGTTACATTTAGTATCTTCTTCACTGAGGACACATGCTTTCTGAAGTCTGTTTTCCTATCATTGGAAGTTGATAAAATTTTTGCAGTTGAGAAGTTACATGATTTAGAAACATGCAGTCTCATCTTTACTTGTCATCAAAATACTACTCAACAGGTAGACAGAGGACAGGAAATCACTTTGTATAAATTAAAACCACTAATTCCTACAATACTGGGGTTCTGGAGAAATCGACAAGCCAAACCTCGGGGAGCATCTTTGCCATATCAAAGATGCTGTGGATTATCTAGCCCACATCCATCTGATGTTTTAGGAGACAATGACTGTGTTGTGTCAAGCTAGCTCTTTGGGTCAACAAAAGAACTCCCCAGCTAGCAAAATCGGCAGGGAGGATCAAGTAGACTGATAATTATGCACAATTCAAATTTTCTTATTTGTACCATTTTGGTGTCAATACTAGGATCTTTATGTTCTAGAATTCCTTTGGCCTGGGATCTGCTGGACTAGGGAGCATATTTTATCATGTCTTCAGGGGAAGGCTGAGGCCAAAATAAATGAGATTTTCTCATTTTCAACTCTAAAATAATAATTCAAATCTTTTGCAACAGGGATAACTTCTTTTAAATAAAAGGAAAAGACAGAGAGAAATGGGGTGATGTTGTGCCGTTTTTATTTACCAATTGTTTAGACGACTTGTGGTATTTGAATTATTCTACCTTACCTGCCTCCTGAGAAATCTGTAAGCAGGTCAAGAAGCAACAGTTAAAATCAGACGTGGAACAACAGACTGGTTCCATATTGGGAAGGAGTATGTCAAGGCTGTATATTGTCACCCTGTTTATTTAACTTATATGCAGAGTATATCATGCAAAATGCAAGGATGGAGGAAGCACAAGCTGGAAACAAGATTTCTGGGAGAAATATCAATAACCTTAGATATGCAGATGACACCACCTTTATAGCAGAAAGTGAAGAGGAACTAAAGAGCCTCTTGATGAAAGTAAAAGAGGAGAGTGAAAAAGCTGTCTTAAAACCCAACATTCAGAAAACTAAGATGATGGCATCCGGTCCCGTCACTCCATGGCAATTATATGAAGAAACAACAGAAACAGTGACAGACTATTTTCTTGGCTTCCAAAATCATTGCAGATGGTGAGTATAGCCAGGAAATTAAAAGACACTTACTCCTTGGAAGAAAAGTTATGACCAACCTAGACAGCATATTAAAAAGCAGAGACATTACTTTGCCAATAAAGGTCCATCTAGTCAAAGATATGGTTTTTCCAGTAGTCTTGTATGGATGTGAGAGTTAGACTATAAAGAAAGCTGAGCACCAAAGAATTGATGCTTTTGAACTGTGGTGTTGGAGAAGACTCTTGAGAATCCCCTGGACTGCAAGGAGATCAAACCTGTCAATCCTAAAGGAAATCAGTCCTGAATATTTATTGGAAGGACTGATGCTGAAGCTCCAATACTTTGGCCACCTAATGTGAAGAACTGACTTATTGGAGAAGACCCCAGTGCTTGGAAAGATTGAAGACAGGAGAATAAGGGGATGACAGAGGATGAGATGGTTGGATGGCATCACTGACTGGATGGACAAGAGTTTGAGCTAGCTCCAGGAGTTGGGGATAGACAGGGAAGCCTGGCGTGCTGCAGTCCATGGGGTGACAAAGAGTCGGACACGACTGAGTGACTGAACTGAACTGAATCAATTGACTCTGCTTTTATCATGGGGAGATTATCCTTGTTAGCTCTTTAAAGGAAGATTCAGGCCTTTCCTGAAGCAAGAGAAACAAAGGGAGAGAGACAATTTCTCCTTGTGTCCTTGAAGTAAGATATCATTTTCCACAACCACAAGGAAATGGATTCTGCCAACATCCACATGAACCAAAAAGGACTTTGAGCCTCAGATAAGACCCCAGCCCCAGCTGGCACCTGTATTGAAGCCTTGGGAGATGCTGTGGAAATTCTTGACTCTCAGAAACTGTGAAATAATCAATATGTATAGTTTAAGCCATGAATTTGTGTCAACTAGTACAACAGGGGCTGTGGGTGCAGTAGACCTGGGTATGGCATAAGCCCTCTTGGAGAAGGTCACCATTAACCCCACCATAGAGCCACTAGAACTTACATTGGACTGGGGAAACAGACTCTTGGAGGGCACAAACAAAACCTTGTGCACACCAGGACCCAGGAGAAAGGAGCAGTGACCCCACAAGAGACTGACCCAGACTTGACTGTGAGTGTCCAGGAGTCTTGGGCAGAGGCGTGGGTCAGTGGTGGCCTGCTGCAAGGTGGTCTGCATTCTCCCAATGCAGACACACAAGAAGTCAGACTCTGGAAAACCTGACAAAGACAGACTGCACTGTCTACTTTAAGCCAGGGCAGGGCTAATCTGATCTTTGGAATAGGTCATTATTTATGGTCATATCTTATCTCTGTAGTGAAGTGTTGTAATCATCTTGACTCTGAACCAGGAGAATCGGGCCTCAGAACTGTTATCCTCAGCTGCTCTAAACTTGTTATTCTGATTGATTCAGTAAACACTTGTTAAGCAGCATTCCATAGACTTGACCCTAAAAAATCTGAAATAAATAACATAGTACAGTATTGAGGATTTACTAAGCATGGCCCCACCCATCAGAACAAGACCCAGTTTCCCCCTCACTAAGTCTCTCCCATCAGGAAGCTTCCATAAGCCTCTCTTCCTTTTCCATCAGAGGGCACACAGAATGAAAACCAAATCACAGAAAACTAATCAATCTGATCACATGGACCACAGCCTTGTATAACTCAATGAAACTATGAGGAATGCTGTGTAGGGCCACGCAAGCCGGATGAGTCATGGTGGAGAGGTCTGACAGAATGTGGTCCCCTGGAGAAGGGAATGGCAAACCCCATGAACAATATGAAAAGGCAAAAAGATATGACATTGAAAAATGAACTCCCCAGGTCAGTAGGTGCCCAATATGCTACTGGAGGTCAGTGGAGAAATAGCTCCAGAAAGAATAAGAGACAGAGCCAATGCAAAAACAGCACCCAGTTGTGGATGTGACTGGTGATGGAAGCAAGGTCTGATGCTGTAAAGAGCAACATTGCATAGGAACCTGGAATGTTAGGTCCATGAATCAAGGCAAATTGGAAGTGGTCAAACAGGAGATGGCAAGAGGGAACATCAAAATTTTAGGAATCGGAAAACTAAAATGGACTAGAATGGGTGTATTTAACTCAGATTACCATTATATCTACTACTGTGGGCAGGAATCCCTTAGAAGAAATGGAGTAGCCATCATAGTCAACAACAGAGTCCAAAATGAAGTACATGGATGCAATCTCAAAAACGACAGAATGATCTCTGTTCGTTTCCAAGGCAAACGATTCAATATCACAGTAATCCAAGTCTATGTCCCGACTAGTAACACTGAAGAAGCTGAGGTCGAATGGTTCTATGAAGACCTACAAGACCTTCTGGACTAATAACCAGAAAAGATGTCCTTTTCATAATAGGGGACTGGAATGCAAAGGTAGGAAGTCAAGAAACACCTGGAGTAACAGGCAAATTTGGCCTTGGAGTACAAAATGAAGCAGGGCAAAGGCTAATAGAGTTTTTCCAAGAGAACACACTGGTCATAGCAAACACCCTCTTCCAACAACAGAAGAGAAGACTCTACACATAGACATCACCAGATGGTCAATACTAAAATCAGACTGATTATATTCTTTGCAGCCAAAGATGGAGAAGCTGTATACAGTCAGCAAAAACAAGACCGGGAGCTGACTGTGGCTCAGATCATGAACTCCTTATTGCCAAATTCAGATTTAAATTGAAGAAAGTAGGGAAAACCTCTAGACCATTCAGGTATGACCTAAATCAAATCCCTTATGATTATACCGTGGAAGTGACAAATAGATTCAAGGGCTTAGATCTGATAGACAGAGTGCCTAAAGAACTATGGACTGAGGTTTGTGATGTTGTACAGGAGGCAGTGATCAAGACCATTCTCAAGAAAAAGAAATGCAAAAAGGAAAAATGGTTGTCTGAGGAGGCCTTACAAATAGCTGTGAAAAGAAGAGAAGCAAAAGGCAAAGGAGAAAAGGAAAGATATACCCATTTGAATGTAGAGTTCCAAAGAATAGCAAGGAGAGACAAGAAAGCCTTCCTCAGTGATCAGTGCAAAGAAATAGAGGAAAACAATAGAAGGGGAAAGAGTAGAGATATCTTCAAGAAAATTAGAGATACCAAGTGAACATTTCATGCAAAGATGGGCACAATAAAGGACAGAAATTGTATGGACCTAACAAAGCAGATATTAAGAAGAGGTGGCAAGAATACACAGAAGAACTATACAAAAAAGATTTTCATGACCCAGATGACCATGACGGTGTGATCACTCATCTAGAGCCAGACATCCTGGAATGCAAAGTCAAGTGGGCCTTAGGAAGCATCACTATGAACAAAGCTAGTGGAGGTGATGGAATTCCAGTTCAGCTATTTTAAATCCTAAAAGATGATGCTGTGAAAGTGCTGCACTCAATATGCCAGAAAACTTGGAAAACTCCGCAGTGGCCACAGGACTGGAAAAGGTCAGTTTTCATTCCAATCCCAAAGAAAGGCAATCCCAAAGAATGCTCAAACTACAGTACAATTACGCTCATCTCACACACTAGCAAAGTAATGCTCAAAATTCTCCAAGCCAGGCTTCAACAGTACATGAAATGTGAACTTCCAGATGTTCAAGCTGGATGTGAAAAAGGCAGAGGAACCAGCGATCAAATTGCCAATATCCTTTGGCTCATCGAAAAAGCAAGAGAGTTCCAGAAAAATATCTACTTCTGCTTTATTGACTATGCCAAAGCCTTTGACTGTGTGGATCACAGCATTCTGAAAGGATGGGAATACCAGACCACCTGACCTGCCTCCTGAGAAATAAGTATGCAGGTCAAGAAGCAACAGTTAGAACTGGACATGGAACAACAGACTGGTTTCAAATCGGGAAAGGAGTACATCAAGGCTGTATATTTTCACCCTGCTTATTTAACTTATATGCAGAGTACATCATGTGACATGCCAGGAATGATGAAGCACAAGCTGGAATCAAGATTGACAGAAGAAATATCAATAAGCACAGATATGCAGATGACACTATCCTTATGGCAGAAAGCAAAGAAGAACTAAAGAGCCTCTTGATGAAAGTGAAAGGGGAGAGTGGAAAAGTTGGCTTAAAACTCAACATTAAAACTAAGATCATGGTATCTGGTCCCATCACCTCATGACAAATAGATGAGGAAACATTGGAAACAGTGACAGACCTTATTTTTTTGGGCTCCAAAATCACTGCAGATGGTGACTGCAGCCATGAAATTAAAAGACACTTGCTCCTTAGAAGAAAAGTTATGACCAACCTAGACAGCCTTTAAAATGCAGAGACATTACTTTGCCAACAAAACTCTGTCTAGTCAAGGCTATGGTTTTACCAGGAGTCATGTATGGATATGAAAGTTGGACTATAAAGAAAGCTGAGCACCTAAGAATTGATGCTTTTGAACTGTGGTGTTGGAGAAGACTCTTGAGAGTCCCTTGGACAGCAAGGAGATCCAACCAATCCATCCTAAAGGAAATCAATCCTGAACATTTATTAGAAGGACTGATGCTGAAGCTGAAACTCCAATACTTTGGCCACTTGCTGTATAGAAATGTCATTTGAAAATACCCTGATGCTAGGAAAAATTGAAGGCAGGTGGAGAAAGGGATGACAGAGAATGAGATGGTTGTATGGTATCAACGACTTGATGGACATGAGTTTGAGTAAGCTCTGGGAGTTAGTGATGGACAGGGAAGCCTAGCGTGCTGCAGTCCATGGGATCACAGAGTCAGTCATGACTGAATAACTGAACTGAACTGAATACGCCAACGGAGCTTTCCTGGTGACTTAGACAGTCAGGAATCTCCCTGCAATGCAGGAAAGCCAGGTTCAAGCCCTGGGTTGTGAAATTCCCTGGAGAACGGAATGGTTACCCACGCCAGTATTCTTGCCTGGAGAATCGCATGGGAAGAGGAGCCTGTCAGGCTACAGTCCAGGGGGTTGCAAAGAGTCAGACACGACTCAGTGACTGAGGACAGTATAGCAATCGAATACTCCACAATCAATGCCATGATCAGAACAGATACTTGGGAAGTTTGAGCTTATTGGTCTGTTGTGGAAGATGCCATCAGTAGCAACACCATGGATAAAAATCCTCTTATGAATTTCAGACACTGAGACAAATGAGACCAAATCCAGAGTGTTACTGAAAGGGTGTTGGGTGAGACCAGAAAGAGGCAGGGTAGTTCTCTGGACTAGAATCAAAAGCCAGGACCAAGGGAAAGATGATTTGACTTACAAATAGTTTCATTCATGGGCCTCGGGGTACGTTTAGAAAAAGATCACACGCTGTAGTCAGACAACTCTATCTCTGTCTGAGCAGCCTGGTTTGACAGATGGCTTTTACACCAGGAAGCCCAGCAGTTTCTGATTCTGTCAACCTGGAAAGTGAAACCTAGGAATGTGGGCCTTCAGTGACAATTCTCTAGGTCTCATCCCATCAAACCAACAAGAACAGACACTAGAATACTACCCAGTGCCAAAATGATGAAGATTTCAAGGGCTCGTTTTCCACTTTCCTTGTGTTTCATTAGTGTGGTGCTAAATGGAGCTTTGAAGACTTCTAGAAAGCCTGCTGTGAACCACAAGTGCCACTTGTTACAAGAAAAAAAGGCTTTAAGCCTGCAAGTTGCAGTCATTTAAATGAGTCATTGAAAACACCACTGAAAAGCCATCACTGAGTCCTTTGAAAGAACAAAAACTGCTGGCAAGAAAGGACAGATCCTCTCAGAAAAAGATCCACACAAATTCAGAAAGAGTTAAGCAGGCATTCAAGAGACCTAGTATGTCAGCATTTTCTGGGCTTCTATCATCTTGTTTACTTTCAAAGTCTGACCCGAGAAATCTGGAAAACCACCAGCACTGTCTTAGTAGTAAAGTATCTGTCTGCAATGCAGAAGACGTAAGAGTCATAGGTTTGATCTACGGGTCGGAAAGATCTCCTGGAGGAGCGCATGATAACCTACTTCAGTATCCTTGCCTGGGAAATTCCAAGGACAGAGGAGCATAGCGGACTACAGTCCATAGGATCATAAAGAGTCAGACAGGCCTGAAGAGACAGAGCACGCACACACATTGAGAAGGGCAGCGAGGTTGCTGAGGATCTGCTCTTCTCCAGGTTCTAAGCTATGTGCTTTGCCAATGAATTTTACCCCACTTTTTCTGCCCAATAATTTAGTAAAATGGATTATTTTTCTATCACTACAATAACAAGTTATCAAAAATACAGCAGCTTAAAAATCAGTACCCCTCTATTAACTCTTGGATCTATGCATCCGAAGTGTGGACATGGCTGGGCTTCCTTCCTAGCTCAGTTGGTAAAGAATCCGCCTGCAATGCAGGAGACCCCGGGTTGATTCCTGGGTCGGGAAGATCCTCTGGAGAAGGGATAGGCTACCCACTCCAGTATTCTTGGGCTTCTCTTGTGGTTCAGCTGGTAAAGAATCTGTCTGCAACGCGGAAGACCTGGGTTTGATCCCTGGGTTGGGAAGATCCCCTGGAGAAGGGAAAGGCTACCCACTCCAATATTCTGGCCTGAAGAATTCCATGGACTGTATAGTCCATGGGGTCACAAAGAGTCGGACATGACTGAGTGCCTTTCACTTTCACTGGGCATGGCCAGAATCCAGAAGGCTGGGATCTCTGCTCAGGGTCCCACTGACTGAAATCGAGGTGGCAGCCAGGCTATATTTTTGGAGATTCTAGAAGAAACTCTGCTTCTAAGGTGAGTATTGTTGTTGGCAGAATTCAGATCCTGTAGTTATAGGACTGAAGTCCCTGTTTCCTTGCTGGCTTTTAGCCAGAGACTATGCTCAGTTGATAGAGACTACCAGCATTCCTTGACTTTAAAGACCCTAATGCTAGGAACGATTGAGGGCAGGAGGAGAAGAGGACGACAGAGGATGAGATGATTGGATGGCATCATTGACTCAATGGACATGAGTTTGAGCAAACTCTGGGAGACAGTGAAGGACTGGGAAGCCTGGCAACCTGCAGTCCATGGGATCGCAAAGACTCAGAAATGACTAGGTACTGAACAGCAACAAACAACAACACATTCTTTGCTACATGGCCCCCTTAATCTTAAGGCCACCAATGGTATGAGAGTTCCAGGGAATATTCAAGGTGAGTATACCAGGGAGTGGGGAATCCTGGATAAAAATCTTGGACAAGATTCTACCCACCGCCTAAGACCAATATTGCTATTCCGATAGTACAGATGAGAAAACTGTGTCTGTGAGAGAGAGTATATTAAATGTTGGCAGCACAGATATGAAACCAATGTCTGTTTCCCTCTGAAGCCCACATTTTTCTAATATTTCATGCTGAGTCATAAAAGGCATAGTCTAATTTTTATAAATATCTTGTAAGGATCAGAAATCTGGGCTAGTCACTGAGAAAAAGTAAAACCGAATTTATGGCTGGCTCTGACTGGGGCTTATTCAAGTTCCCAAACTGGAATTCTGACCTGGGAAACTTGTAAATTCCCCAACATAAAAAGCACATTCAATTTGTTTCTCCTCTCCCCTCAAATGCCCATAGCTTGCCTACAAAGCTATATATTGGTACAAAATCAGATACAGGCATCTTTAAATTGTTAGCACTGAACAATGAAAGAGCAGCAAATATTCTTTGTAGGATAAAAACACATTATTAAAATGTGCTAAACTGTTTCTTCCAGAGTTAAACAACTAATTACACAGATGATGCTCACGTGGTTGTCATGCCAGATTTTCTGTTTTCCAGAAAAGATTCCTGTAAATCAGTGCTGAGAAACATGTATGCAAGTCAAGAAGCAACAGTTAGAACCAGACACAAGAGTCTGAGCAAGCTTCAGGAGATGGTGAAGGACAGGGGGGTTACAAAGAGTTGGACATGACTGAGCAACTGAACTACGACAACAAAAACAAATCAGTGCTTGCCTCATGGCGTAAATAGAGGGAAACAGTCTGAACTAGAGAATTGGAAACAAAATCGGTTGTAAGTAACATGAAGGAAGAACTCTCCATGTGGCAATAGTGGTAGAACCTGCCTGCCAATGCAGGAGACATAACAGATGCAGGTTTGATCCTTGGGTCGGGAAGATCCCCTGGAAGAGGGCATGGCACCCCACTCCAGTGTTCTTGCCTGGAGAATCCCATGGACAGAGGAGCCTGTGGGCTTACAGTCCATGGGGTTGCAGAGTCGGACACGGCTGAAGTGACTGAGCACATATGAAGAACATGAAGGGAAAGACCATTTCTATTTTGTTCAGTGCTGGATCTCCCTACAACCAGGTAGACACTCAAAGAATTTGCAGAATAAATAAAGAAAAGAAAAGCAACATTGCTGAAGACTGTAATCTACTTTGGTAATCTTGAAAGAGGGATTTGCACTTTTTTTTTTGTAAGGCAGTGACCCTATAATGAACTTAGTCTTCCTTTGGTTCTGGCTCAACCTCACAGTTCAAGATTTTGAGGACACTTTGTGATTCCAAATGTTTCTGCACGTATTCCACATTTTGATTCATAGATATGACTCTAACAAATATATCTAGAAGGTAACATCAGAAACCAGGAGAACCATCCAAATTCATTGTCTTCTGAAGATAATCATGAAGCAATATAATAAATTAAGTGTTCAGATTTACTTGAAAGAAGAGTTTAAAACAAAAGAAAGTTAAGAACACTTAGTTTTGGAGGTGTGTGAGAAATGGTGAAGACGGTTAAAAAGAACAGACTTCTAGTAAGTCCTGGGGATGGAATGTGCAGCATGGTGACTACAGTTAATAATACTGTATTGCACACTTAAAAGTTGCTAAGAGAATAAATTTTAAAAGTTCTCATCACCAAAAAGTAGGTAATATGTATGGTGATAGATGCTAACTAGACTTATCGTGGTGATCATTATGCAACACATCCAAATATTGAATCAATATGTTGTACAGCTGAAACTAACATAATGCGTGCATGCTCAGTCGCTTCAGTTGTATCTGATTCTTTGCAGCCTTATAGACTGTAGGCCACCAGGCTCCTCTGTCCATGGGATTCTCCAGGTAAGAATATTGGGATAGGCGGCCATGCCCTCCTCCAAAGGGTCTTTCCAACCCAGGAATCGAACCCACGTCTCTTAATATCTCCTGCATTGGCAGTCCGATTCTTTTCCACTAGCTCCACCTGGAAAGGACCAACTAACATAGTGGTATACCTTAATTATACTTCAAAAAAAGAATACTTAAGTTTTTTAATGGAGTCTAAAGTATAGAAATACTTGATTTAATAAAAATATGTTTTCTTCATTACACTAAACATTCATGTCACGCTATTATGAAGAGTTTATTACAACTAGAGAATATTTCTCTGTTTATTTGGGTCATTGTGTAAAAATTTTAAGCCTAACATGTAAGGTATGTGTGTATGGCTTTTATTTTCCTGTCTTACATATTTATTAATTTATTCAATTTTACTGGAGTGTAGTTGATTTACAATGTTGTGTTAATTTCAGGTGTACATCAAAGTGATTCAGTGATGCACATACATATATTCATTCTTTTTTGGATTCTTTTCTCATATAAGTTATCATAGAATATTGAGTAGAGTTCCTTGTGCTATATAGAGGTCCTTGTTGGTTATCTATCATACATATAGTAATGTGTATATGTTCATCCCAAATTCAAGTTATCCCTCCCCCCACATACATTGCCCCTTCATTAACCACAGTTTGTTTCTGATGTCTGTAAGTCTGTTTCTGTCTGTAAACTATATGTCAATAAAATTGAAAAGATGGACAAATTCTTAGAAAGGTACAACCTTCCAAGACTGAAACAGGAAGAAATGGAAAATATGAACAGATCCATAACAGGTACTGAAATTGAAACAGTGATTTAAAAACTTCCAACTAACAAAAGTCCAGGTCCAGATGGCTTCACAGGTGAATTCTCTCAAACATTTAGAGAAGACTTAACACCTATCTTTCTAAAATTTTCCCCCAAAAATTGCAGAAGAAGGAACACTCCCAAGGTCATTCTGCGAGGCCACTATCACCCTGATGCCAAAACCAGAAGAAGGTATTACAAAAAAAGAAAATTACAGACCAAGATGAGGGCTTCCCTAGTGGCTCAGATGGTAAAGAGTCTGCGTGCAATGCAGGAGACAGGGGTTCAAGCCCTGGACAGGAAGATCCCCTGGAGAAGAGAATGGCAACCCATTCCAGTATTCTTGCCTGGAGAATTCTATGGACAGAGGAGCCTGGTAGGCTATAATCCACAGGGTCACAAAGAGTTGGATATGACTGAGTGACTAACATTTTTATCACTGATGAACATACATGCAAAAATTTTCTGAAAAATACTAGCAAACTGAATCCAACAAAACATTAAAAGGATCATACCACATGATCAAGTGGGACTTATCCAAGGAATATAAGAATTTATCAATATCTGCAAATCAGTGTGAGGCAACACATTAACAAACTGAAAAACAAAAACCATATGATCATCTCAATAAATGCAAAAATTTTTTTGATAAAATTCAACACCCATTAATTATAAAATCTCTTCTGAAAGTGGGCAAAGAGGAAACAAACCACTATATTTCTCCTATTTATTTTTAATATATGTGCTATGGGAAGATCCCCTGCAGAAGGGAAGGACGACCCACTCCAGTATTCTTGCCTAGAGAATCCCATGGACAGAGGAGCCTGGCAGGCTACAGTTCACGAGGTCGCAGAGTCAGACGCCACTGAAGAAATTTAGCATGCATGCACATGAAACCAAAATTTCGTGTTATTCTGGCACGTTAATAAGTCAGTTCAGTTCAGTTCAGTTAATAAGTGTAAGTACATGTTTAAAATCATATGAACTTACATTTGTATAGTGTTTTCTTTTTACCATGCACAGTTGTGGGCATTAGCCAACTGTATGGTCGTGAGGCTGTGAGAGGGGCAGGGTATGATTAGTTTTCAGTGCTTCATCATCATTTTAAAGGTGAAGAAACAGTCTCATTAGATCACTGTCTCAAAGTCAATGTTTGCTTGTAGATTCTAAGCAGTCTCTTTTGCCTGCACCACAGAGCATCTCTATGAATGACTCTATTAGGAAATGAAATACATGTTGAGCTGAACAATGGGAATGGAGAATGTGAGTTTGCACAATTACTGCTCTTTCCTGAAGTAGTAGTTGTCAGGTCTCTCATCCTTTCTAGTTAGCTCCTTTTACTTCGTCTAATCATTCCTCAAACTCAGCAGGTATTACGCTGAAGCAATAGAAAGAGCAATTAAAATATCTATTGCATATTTATGGTCAATTTATCTACTCTACTGTATACATTTTGAAATGTGTCATTATGAAAGATCTTAAAATAGAATTGCAAATATATATTTTCAGTATGACACAATTGCAATTTTTAAAAGCTAAATTATACTTTTCCTGGTATGTGATTTTTTTGTTTGTGTTCATCATTAAACTATTTCTTTCCTACTCTGAAAGCTGTTTTGCTACAAGGCCATTTCCTTTCTACTTTCATCCTCAGGGAAGTCATAATCCCTGACTTAAATAGAAGCTGGTTACCATGGAAATCATTCTAATGCCCCAGAATCAATATTTTGATTTTGCTGACATTTAATGTAAAAAGAAAAGACAAACTAAGATTTATAAAAGTCACTCTTCATCTTTGTTATAATTCTGATAGCTAGAAAAATTGTAAAAAAAAAAAAAACACATGCTCCGTAATGAAGTCCAGTTAACTCACAATTACAAAGAGTTGAGGATTCATAAAAGAACAATCTACATAGTTATATAATTTTGACTTTGAGTACACACATATGAATGCATGCATTTGGACTCAAGATTTTTTTCCCATCTTTGAACTGAGCTCTGATTCTCTCCTGTTACTGAAGTCATACCTTGGTAAAAGAGATTTGAATATATCCAGTTCTGCAGTTGCCTTTTGATTAAGTGCTCCAAAGAGAAGCTGAAATTTGCATTGAAAAATCACTCTTCTATAAAAGTTGACCATTTCTGCACTGAATCTTAATAGTCCATCCGGTCCACTGACCATCCTCAAAGAGGCACTACAGCTGAAGGCTCTTTAACCACCCTAGAAGTCCTTTAGAAGAGAGATGTTGAACTTCAACTTCATGTTTAATAAGCCTTACCGATCATAAGGTAGTTTTCCAAGTCTGAGATAAGCCTTTGCTACTGCTTTAATTTACTCACTGTCTTCTCTTCTGCCTCAGAAGTAATAAAGATAACAGACTTCCTGTCTTCTCTTTGATAATGAGCTATTTAGAGCCTTAGATCTTGAGATGGTGAAGGGATCTGAGAGACTTATGAGTTTCTCTATCTCAGGATTTAGCTACCTGAAGCATCTCAAATGAATGGTAATCAGTTCTGTCTTTAAGACAATTGAATCACCACTCAAATGTTTCTTCTGTGGGACAATCATAATTTTCCACATGACCACTTTGAAGACCCCAAGCTCCCCTCCCCAGGGAGGGGACTATTTTGAGGTGTGTATGTTACACTGCTTCCAAAAGTGTTTCCAGCAGCGTTACCTAGCCTGATAGCACATCCTTTACTGGCCGCTCACCTTGTCTGATTCCTTTTCGCCTCCCCTTCCAATGGTTCTTTTATCCCCCTTTATTCTTGAATCATTTTAGATTACACTCAGGCCCTCATCATTCAGACACCATTGTTCTAAATCATAATCTGCTTTTGAAAACAATGCAATGTAATTGATTATGTAGTTTTCTGGCAGTACAAGTAAGAAGACATGACTTCTGGAAATAACCTCATAGACTATAAGGAGAAATGAGAGGCATCAGGTATCAATATCAGGGAAAACTTAAGAACAATCTTTAAAATTTACAGAACACAGATCTCTAGAGCCTTTTAGTTTATTAACAAGTAAACTAAACACTATCTCTAAAACATCAGTATGTTACAAGTTGTAGGACATACTGATGACCTTGAATCGTGAGAAAAAAAGACTCAGAATTCAAATCTGTTTCAAGGTAGAGGAAAAAAAGAGTTTCACAAACAGACACCCCCTCACACACACACACACACACACACACACACAACCCTTCATTGCAGTGTGATTGATTACAGCAGAACAGACTGGAACCAATCTGGTGTGTTGAGTATTAGTCGCTCAGTCGTGTCTGACTCTGAGGTCCCATGGGCTGTGGCCTGCCAGGCTTCTCTGTCCATGGAATTCTTCTGGCAAGAATACTGGAGTGGGCTGCCATTCCCTCCTCCAGGGGATCTTCCTGACCCAGGGATTGAACCCGGGTCTCCTGCACTGCAGGTGGATTCTTTACCATCTGAGCCACCAGGGAAGCTCAACTAAGACTTCATCAAAGAGATAACAATTGTATAAAGTACCATGAAGTGCATGCCCTTCCTTAAAAATGGTGTTTCCCAACAAACAGAATGCCATGGACAATAATCACAAGAAAACAAGTGAAAATATAAAGCACAAAACTATGCACTAGGATTTCAATTTCGTAACTATGCACAAATGCATATTATTCACACATAAAATCTCACACACATACCCATAATTGTGATTATTTCTGACTGTATATGAAGTAGGAAAAACTGAGATTAACTGGAGATTTTCCCTGAAGAAAGTATGGATTAGCTCAATCTCCAGGCATTTATTTGTATTCTTCAGTATTCTCTGAGGCTTTTGCTTTTTGGCTAAATATGCCCTTGGACACTGATACAGGTGAAAGGAGAGATGAAGATATTAGAAGAGAGATGGAATATGCTTCATGGGTAACCATACCGTAGGCTAGGTTTATGTTTCCGTGGGAGGATTAGACCACAAGATGAGGGAGCTTTTGTGAAGGACTGGAGAGCCTCAGTGGCAAAGAAACCTGCCCAGTTAAGGAAGGGACCAACTGGTGTCCAGTCTTTGTAGCAAGCTACTGGGGAACTTGGAATACCAGGTGCTCAGGTGAGCCATTGGGGAAGAATGTCAGGGAGAGACAGGGTAAGAGAAAGACCATGGGACCTGGGGGAGACGTGCTCTCAAGCCAGTCACAAGTCCAGTCAGCACTGGACGCCCCGAAGCATCTTCCACAGCTGACACACAGCCATCTGAATGCACCTGTATCAAAACTCCCTTGGGACTACTCGCCCTCCAAGGGACTCTCAGGAAAATTTCAGGAAAGCTGAAACTGATTTATTCAAGCAAGGCTAAAGTACCAGTGAGATCTGGGGTTAATCTGACCTAATTTATAATTATAGGCCAACAAAGAGACTAAGATATATTTGATTTATGTACTTCATGGCTGAGAAAAAAAAACATAGATGTGGTAAAAAACAGAAGACAGGGATTGAAGTAGAGGCTACAAATGTACATACATGCATGCATAAATTCAAATTCATTGGAAGTACACCAAAATGATTAAGAAATGATTATTTCTAAAGATGACTACGATTTTTCTTTTTTATATTTTCTGGCATTACAAAGCCCCCCCTCATGATTTCATGATGTGTGCAATTGTGCTAAGTTGCTCAATCATGTCCCACTCTTTGCAACCCTATGGACTGCAGTCTGCCAGGCTCCTCTGTCCAGGGGATTCTCCAGGCAAGAATACTGGAGTGAGTTGCCATTCCCTCCTCTAGCGGATATTCCCCACCCAGGGATCCAACCTACCTCTCACCTCTTCTACACTGGCAGGTGAGTTGTTTACCACTAGCACCACCTGGCAATCTCATGATACGTCTATAATTATACAAGTAACAGGAATAAAAGCAAGAAAATATAGATTTTAGATATACTGCTAGGCAAAATAGTTTCCTAATGATTCAAAGCCCCTTAAAGGGGGCTAGAAAACTCACACCCTGTTTTGGTGATATAAATTAAATATATTGTGGGGGGGTGTCATTTGGCAATGAACAGCCACACACCACCCCCTCCCACCCCTATTCTTCTTTTTTAAGATTTAAGGTGTTGAAGAGACAAGATCATGTGACCCAGGGAGGAAGGCAGATGCTGGTGGGTATGCGGATCCGGACACTTGTGTGAAGCCTCATTCTAGGTGCGATGGGCCTGGCCGGTTTTACCTTCGGTCCGCTCGGGGCCTTTCCCGCTCTTGCTGGCCGCCGTACTGTTGACCGTCTCAGATGACGTGCTCAGCTTGGTGCTGGGGTCCCGCTTGGGCTTGGGGGGTGGTTGTCTCCGGGAGGCACAGCTGCTGTCCTCGTCTGTGCCCCCGACCGAGTGCAGCGACTGCGACCTGACCGAGAAGCCACTGGAGCAGGGATGGGGCAGCCGGTCCTGGGGCGCGGGCATCGTCATGAATCCCATGCGGAAATGCTTGCCCACGTAGGTTCCTTCGTGGCCTCGCCCCACTTCTCCACCTATGCTGTAAGAGAAAGACGAAACCGGCGCCAGGTGAGCCAAGATGGGCAACGTCATGGGCACAAGTATGTCTGTAACTGATGACAGTTCACATTTTAACTTGAGACTGGGAAAGAAACGTTTCCAACAGCGTGAAAATATTCTATACTTTTGCATTCAATATGATATTAAAGCGATATGATTTGACCGTAATCAGAAATTCTGCTATACTGGTATCCAGATACTCAAAAATTAGTATTCTAAATAAACAAACAAACAAAAAAAAGCCCAAAACTACCACATAGAACATTTCATCTTCAATCCTCTTTCTTTACTTTCAGGTAAATCTTGTTAGATGCTTACTCCTTGGAAAAAAGTTATGACTAACCTAGACAGCATATTAAAAAACAGAGACATTACTTTGCCACCAAAGGTCCATTTAGTCAAGGCTGTGGTTCTTCTGGTCGTCATGTATGGGTGTGAGACTTGGACTATAAAGAAAGTTAAGCACCGAAGAATTGATGCTTTTGAACTATGGTGTTGGAGAAGACTCTTAAGAGTCCCTTGGACTGCAAGGAGATCCAACCAGTCCATCCTAAAGGAGATCAGTCCTGGGTGTTTATTGGAAGGACTGATGTTAAAGCTGAAACTCCAGTGTTTGGGCCACTTGATGCCAAGAGCTGACTCATTTGAAAAGATCCTGATCCTGGGAAAGATTGAAGGCAGGAGGAGAAGGGGACGACAGAGTATGAGATGGTTGGACGTCATTACCAACCCAATGGACATGAGTTTGGATAAACTCTAGGAGTTGGTGATGGATAGGGAGGCCTGTCGCAAAGAGTTGGACACGACTGAGTGATTTTCACTCACTTCACTTATACATACTAGTACATATATGTCATAGACCACCCTTTGACACATGACTGAGGCAGCATTTGAAACTCTTTTCAACTTCACAAGATCATCCCTACTTTTACCTAATTAGCATAGAGGGTAAAACAAAACAAACAGCAATGACAAAGGGGGTTCTGTTATGAATACAAGGGGGGAGACAGACAGGAAGGGGTGAGGAAGTGAAGGAAGGAAGGACGGAAGAAAGGAAGAAAGAAAGAAAGAAAGGATGGGGAAATACTTGCTTAAATCAGTAAAATAATGGTCAATCTCTCTTCAGTTTCCAGAATCCGTTGGTTACACTAGTAACTTAGTTCTACTAATAAATTAGTAGAGCAGCCAGGAGTGGCTGAGAGGAGCTACCCCACGTCTAAGGTTAGGGGCGATGGCTGCACTTTGCTGGAGCAGCCTTGAAGAGATACCCCAAGTCCAAGGTAAGAGAAATCCAAGTAAGACGGTAGGTGCTGAGAGAGGGCATCAGAGGGCAGACAGAAACCACAATCACAGACAACTAGCCAATCTGAGCATATGGACCACAGCTTATCTAACTCAATGAAACTAAGTCATGCTGTGTGGGGCCACCCAAGACGAGACGGACGGGTCATGGTGGAGAGGTCTGACAGAATGTGGTCCCCTGGAGAAGGGAATGGCAAACCACTTCAGTATTCTTGCCTTGAGAACCCATGAGCAGCATGAAAAGGCAAAAAGATAAGACACTGAAAGATGAACTCCCCAGGTCAGTAGGTGCCCAATAGGCTACTGGAGATCAGTGGAGAAATAACTCCAGAAAGAATGAAGGGATGGAGCCAAAGCAAAAACAACAGCCAGTTGTGGATGGGACTGATGTTAGAAGCAAGATTAAATGCTGTAAAGAGCAATATTGCAGGGGAACCTGGAATGTTAGGTCCATGAGTCAAGGCAAATTGGAAGTAGTCAAACAGATGGCAAGAGTCAACTTTGACATTCTAGGAATCAGTGAACTAAGATGAACTGGAATGAGTGAATTTAACTCAGATGACCATTATATCTACTACTGTGGGCAGGAATCCCTTAGAAGAAATGGAGTAGCCATCATAGTCAACAAAACAGTCTGAAATGCAGTACTTGGATGCAACCTCAAAAACGACAGAATGATCTCTGTTCGTTTCCAAGGCAAACGATTCAATATCATGGTAATTCAAGTCTATGCCCTGACCAGTAACGCTGAAGAAGCTGAAGTTGAACAGTTCTGTGAAGACCTACAAGAGCTTTTAAAACTAACACCCAAAAAAGATGTCCTTTTCATTATAGGGGACTGGAATGCAAAAAAGTAGGAAGTCAAGTGATACCTGGAGTAACAGGCAAATTTGGCCTTGGAGTACAGAATGAAGCAGGGCAAAGCTAACAGAGTTTTGCCAAGAGAACGCACTGGTCAAAGCAAACACCCTCTTCCAACAACAGAAGAGAAGACTCTACACATGGACATCACCAGATGGTCAACACCGAAATCAGATTGATTATATTCTTTGCAGCCAAAGATGGAGAAGCTGTATACAGTCAGCAAAAACAAGACCAGGAGCTGACTGTGGCTCAGATCATGAACTCCTTTTTGCCAAATTGAGACTTAAATTGAAGAAAGTGGGGAAAACCACTAGACCATTCAGGTATGACCTAAATCAAATCCCTTATGATTATACAGTGGAAGTGAGAAATAGATTTAAGGGACTAGATCTGATAGACAGAGTGCCTGACGAACTATGGACGGAGGTTCATGACATTGTACAGGAGACAGGGATGAAGACCATCCCCAAGAAAAAGAAATGCAAAAAAGCAAAATGACTGTCTGAGGAGGCCTTACCAATAGCTGTGAAAAGAAGAGAAGCGAAAAGCAAAGGAGAAAAGGAAAGATATACCCATTTGAATGCAGAGTTCCAAAGAATAGCAAGGAGAGATAAGAAAGCCTTCCTCAGGATCAATACAAAGAAATAGAGGAAAACAATAGAAGGGGAAAGAGTAGAGATCTCTTCAAGAAAATTAGAGATACGAAGGGAATATTTCATGAAAAGATGGGCTCAATAAAGGACAGGATTAGTATGGACCTAACAGAAGCAGAGGATATTAAGGAGAGGTAGCAAGAATACACAGAGCTATACAAAAAAGATCTTCACAACCCAGATAATCACGATGGTGTGATCACTCACCTAGAGCCAGACATCCTGGAATGTGGAGTCAAGTGGGCCTTAGGAAGTATCACTACGAACAAAGCAAGTGGAGGTGATGGAATTCCAGCTCAGCTATTTCAAATCCTGAAAGATGCTGCTGTGAAAGTGCTGCACTCAATATGCCAGCAAATTTGGAAAGCTCAGCAGTGGCCACAGGACTGGAAAATATCAGTTTTCATTCCAACCCCAAAGAAAGGCAATGCCAAAGAATGCTGAAACTACTGCACAATTGCACTCATCTCACATGCTAGTAAAGTAATGCTCACAATTCTCCAAGCCAGGCTTCAGCAATATGTGAACTGTCAACTTCAAGATGTTCAAGCTGGTTTTAGAAAAGGCAGAGGAACTAGAGATCAAATTGCCAACATTCACTGGATCATTGAAAAAGCAAGAGAGTTCCAGAAAAACAGCTATTTCGGCTTTATTGACTATGCCAAAGTCTTTGACTGTGTGGGTCACAATAAACTGTGGAAAATTCTGAAAGAGATGGGAATACCAGACCACCTGACCTGCCGCTAGAGAAACCTGTATGCAGGTCAGGAAGCAGCAGTCAGAACTGGACATGGAACAACAGACTGGTTCCAAATAGGAAAAGGAGTACATCAAGGCTGTATATTGTCACCCTGCTTATTTAACTTATATGCAGAGTACATCATGAGAAACGCTGGGCTGGAAGAAGCACAAGCTGGAATCAAGATTGCCGGGAGAAATATCAATAATCTCAGATATGCAGATGACACCACCCTTATGGCAGAAAGCGCGAGGAAGAACTAAAGAGCCTCTTGATGAAAGTGAAAGAGGAGAGTGAAAAAGCTGGCTTAAAGCTCAACATTCAGAAAACTAAGATCATGGCATCTGATCCCATCACTTCATGGCAAATAGATGGGGAGACAGTGGAAACAGTGTCGGACTTTAATTTTTTGGGCTCCAAAATCACTGCAGATGGTGACTGCAGCCATGAAATTAAAAGATGCTTACTCCTTGGAAGGAAAGTTATGACCAACCTAGACAACATATTAAAAAGCAGAGACATTACTTTGCCAACAAAGGTCTGTCTGGTCAAGGCTGTGGTTTTTCCAGTGGTCATGTATGGATGTGACAGTTGGACTGTGAGGAAAGCTGAGAGCCAAAGAATTGATGCTTTTGAACTGTGGTGTTGGAGAAGACTCTTGAGAGTCCCTTGGGCTGCAAGGAGATCCAACCAGTCCATCCTAAAGGAGATCAGCCCTGGGTGTTCATTGGAAGGACTGATGCTAAAGCTGAAACTCCAATACTTTGGCCACCTCATGGGAAGAGTTGACTCATTGGAAAAGACTCTGACGCTGGGAGGGATTGGGGGCAGGAGGAGAAGGGGCCGACAGAGGATGAGATGGCTGGATGGCATCACTGACTCGATGGGCATTTATTTGAGTAAACTCCGGGAGATGGTGATGGACAGGGAGGCCTGGCTTGCTGTGATTCATGGGGTCGCAAAGAGTCGGACACGACTGAGCAGCTGAACTGAACTGTTGAAGTATAAAAAGTATGTTTGAGCATATGAATTTTGGAAGCCTCCTGAATCTACCTTTCCAAACATAAGCTTATTTATGCCTTTTAAAAATTTATTTATTTAAATTTCTTTTAGTTATTCATTTATTCTGGTTGTGCCATGCGGCATGCAGAATCTTATTTCTCTCACCAGGAATCAAGCCCATGTTCCTCGCAGTGGAAGTTGGAATCTCAACCATTGGACCACAAGGGAAGTCCTAATTTTAATTTTATTTGTCTCTTCATTGTATCTTTCATGACTCCAAGATTTGTCATACATTTTAATTCCAGTAGGAACAATAATGGTAAATGAGCCTTTTTTCCATCTTCAGTGAAGCAGTTATGACAGTTTTATGACCCTTGAGAACAGAGCCAGAAAGGATTCAACTAGTGCATGTGACTCTGATGCTGGCATTTCATTCTGATCACAATTTGCTATTCAATCAAAAATGTTTTTTATATTTATTTCATATTTTTCTGAGTATTTTGAGTTGATAGACACTAGACATACTGTCTTTGCAAAACAAAATAAAGGAATTTCAGTGGACTGTCCAGAGCAGTTGATATCTAGAAACATGAATGAAATCAAGCAAATGATTAGGTGGAAGTGTTCACATCATAGTGGTCAGTCTCCTAAATCCATTCAGTGTCCTCAGGCATTTCACTTTCTGTGCTTTCTTCTAGAACGTCAGTCAAAAAATAAGCGAGAATAAATTCAAATGGAACAGTTTGTGAAAAATCAGTAAGAATTTAAGGCAGAAGTGGTAGAGGGTGGATCAGGGTGTGATGGAATGGGAATGTTTATCACTGATTTATGATGATTGTGACCTTAATCTTTCTCATGGAAGATGAAACATTTGATCTCATCTATCTTTGCCTCAATCATTCTATGTGTCTTTTCCTTACTTCCACTGCCATACCACTGAACAAAAGGTACTTTGAGGACTTATTTAGACAGTCATTCCCAGGAACATATCCATGTGAGGGGATTTATGCATGTGTTAATGCACACAGGCAATTATGAGAGTGTTACTAGGAATAATTGTATCAGCAATTTCTCTGTTACTTTTGACCTAAATAGCTCAAAACCTAAATATGTACCTTGTCCAGACAGATAATTAGCTCTGCTGCTTCATTTCAAAATTACCTTTTTCAGCATAATACAATTTTCGCTAACTCTCTATCCTTTTGTTCGTATATGTCATGTATACACACATGGACACACATGCATACACACAAATACACATACACACTAACAACTTTTCCAAAGAGAAATTCAGTGTATGCTTTAAACAATGGTAGGTCTCAGGTCAAATTTCATTTGACCAGGCTGTAAATGCAGGATGAAGATATGGGGCTAAGATAAGTCTGATAGAAAGGCCATTACCCAAGGCTAAAGTTGAGCAGTAACAGTTATGGTACATTTAGGTTCAAGAGACCAACAAAGATAATTAGCCTAAAGCAAATTGAAAACTATGGAATATAACATACAACTAACTCCTGAATGTATGAGGGGACTGTGTGTAGTTTTTAAGATATGCAAATCTCTGGGCCCATACTAATGACAACTACTGAATCATATTTGTTGAATCAGTATCTCTGTAGCCAATGAACCAAATTCTGTAGCCAATAATTTCTTAAAAACTATATCCAGATGTCTCTGTGTAGTCAATCCAGAGAACCCCAGCAATATTGAGAACAACACTTAGAGATATTTGTGACAGATGTCTGTTAGTTAGAAACAGGGAGGGAGACACAGGTATGAGAAATCAAGCAAAGGAGACTTGCCAGAGACCAGGGAAAATATCACAGATAAGACAAGGTACCATGCATTTGTAAGATCTCATTAGGTTATCCTGAAGTAACAAATAATCCCCCATTCTTAGTTATTTTTAACAACACAGGTTTATTTTTTGCTTGTATTCATTAGGTTGGCTGTGCATCAGCTGTGGCTCTCCTCCACATGTCTTCTTCATTCTAGGAACTAACCCCTACTGGGATATGTTCTCATGGCAGAAAGAGAAAAACACTGAACCACACAGTTGGGCTCCAAAATCACTGCAGATGGTGACTGCAGCCATGAAATTAAGACCCTTGCCCCTTGGAAGAAAAGTTATGACCAACCTAGGCAGCATATTGCAAAACAGATACATTACTTTGCCAACAAAGGTCCGTCTAGTCAAAGCTATGGTTTTTCCAGTAGTCATGTATGGATGTGAGAGTTGGACTATAAAGAACACTGAGTGCCAAAAAATTGATGTTTTTTGAACTGTGGTGTTGGAGAAGACTCTTGAGAGTCCCTTGGACTGCAAGGAGATCAAACCAGTCCATCCTAAAGGAAATCAGTCCTGAATATTCATTGGAAGGACTGTTGCTGAAGCTGAAATTCCAATACTTTGGCTACCTGATGCAAAGAACTGACTCATTTGAAAAGACCCTGATGCTGGGAAAGAGTGAAGGCGGGAGGAGAAGGGGAGGACAGAGGATGAGATGGTTGTATGGCATCACCAACTCAATGGACGTGAGTTTGAGTAAACTCTGGGAGTTGGAGATTGACAAGGAGGCCTGCCGTGCTGCAGTCCATGGGGTGGCAAAGAGTCGGACACGACTGAGTGGCTGAACTGAACTGAACCACACAGTGTCTCTCAAAGCTTTTGCTCAGATGGGGTATATATCATAAACTCACATTCATGGGCTAAAACCAGTCTTATGGACAAGCTTGATGTTGATGGGGTGAGGACTGAATCTCTCCAACAGGAAAACACTGCAAATTACATGACCACCCGTGAGGACATATAATCCTCTCCGAGGTAGAGGGCCAAGCACTGGTACAGTACCTGTGGTGTATGCTTCTGAGATCTGTCTTCAAGAGGAGACTTGACATTAGGAATTAAGGTAGCTGACAACCAGCAACCCATTGAGGGATTTTGTGCTTCTTACCCCCATATTTCTGGTCTCTACTGAGTTAGAAGTCCTGGTCTCCAAAGAAGGCACAGTCTTTCTAGACGACACAGCAAGGATCTCATGGAACATCAAAGCTGCCTCCTAAGTAATTTGAGCTCTCTTTATATACTGGCCAGCAGGCAAGAAGACAACGTATCCATTACGGAAGAGATCATGGACCCTAATCATTATGAGAAAGAGCACCTATTCTTACAAGATGGGGCAGAGAGAGAAATGTGTGGGACATCTCTGGATACTCCCTTACCCAGTATGGCTTTGAAAGATTACATGCAGCAACCTAGCAAGAGAAGGTTTTGTTTACCAGACATCCCAACCTCTCATTAAATTAGTCTCACTACTAAGTGAGTGACAGAGGCCGGTAGAGGTATTAGCTCAGTGTGAGAGTGAGGTGAATTTAGAATAAGTGTGAGAGGAGGGAGGTAATGAGAATTAATTGCAGCCCCTATATGAACTGAATGGGGTTCCCAGGTGGCACTGGTAGTAAAGAACCTGCTGGAGGAGGAGACATAAGTGACGCAGGTTCGATCTCTGGGTTGGGAAGATTCCCTGGAAGGCATGGCAACCTATTCCAGTATTCTTGCCTAGAAATTCCCATGAACAGAGGAGCCCGGCAGGCTACAGTCCATAGGGTTGCAAAGAGTTGGACATGACTGAAGTGACTTGGCATGCATTTGAACTGGAGGGAAGGGGCCTATAGCTGATCATACCAACGGTTCCCTTGTAAGTTTCCCCTAAGGAAGAGTCCAATGGGAGCCATGAAAGAGCTCATCCCCAGATCTGCAGAAGAGCATCTGCTGAGCAGGAGAGCTCAATTGTGGTAGCCATAAAATTTCTCCATGGACAGCCGTTAGCTGCCAGCCACCAGCCACAGAGTCTTCAAATCGACTGCAGCATTTAGGTCAAGGCCAGTCTGCCCATGGAAGGCTCCTGGCTAATGGTTGAGCATGATGAGGTATGGGACTTGGTTATTTCTGCCTAGTGTGGGAGTCCTTATGTCTGAGTTTTCCCATAGGGCTGGCTGAGCCTGCCCCATAGGTACACCATGATCTGAGGCTCTTCCTATCCAATTATTTTTCCTTGCTCCTCTCCTTTCACAAGTGTGATGCTGCACTGTGGCCTGAGGCCTTCCTGCCTTTTCCTGTTCCCTTCTTATCCCAGGTATCCTCCTCAATAAATCTCTTATTCTAAATTCCATCTATCTTGGTGTCTGCATTCTGGAGGGCATGAACTGACATACTTGGGAACAATCAGATAATCTCTGACATCTGGAACCCAAAGAAGGAGGAAGGAGAAAGCCTAAAAACAGAAGTGAGACCCGAGAAGTAAGAAATACACATGAAAATAGGGCAGACTCTTGCCTCAGACTGAGCATTTAAATGCTGGTTAGGGAAGTAAGAACCAACTCCAATACAGGAATACTTGGCTTGAAGTGAAAGTTATGTGGGCTGAAGAAGGCAGAGTCTTTTTGCAGTGAGACTCTAGCGCTCAAGATAGACTAGGCCTGACACATCTCATGTTATAAAAATACAAATAAGTTTCATAACCCTGAATTTAAACAAGTACACTTTTTTCACACAATGAAGGTGATGTTGCAAGATCTAATTGTCTCTTGGTTAGTTTTTCTATTATAAAATAATAAATAAATAAATAAAGCACTACTTAAATCAATGGAGGTTTTTTCCTAGAAGTGATGGATAAAATATTTGTAAACTTCTCCAAACAAATTATTGGCTTATGAACAGGCTGGACATGTGCTCTGGAATCACTGAGCTGTGGTTTCTATCCTTAGCTCCATCATTTAGCACCTTTCCTTAGGCTACTGATCCCAAAGGCTATTTCCTTAAGAGATAAATAGTAGTACTGGCCCCATGGAATTGTTATCAAGTTAACCTGAAATGCTATACTGAAGCATTTACCACAGTCTGACCTATAATAAGCTTCCCTGGGAGCTCAGCTGGTAAAACATCTGCCTGGATTGCAGGAGACTCTGGTTTGATTCCTGGCTTTGGAAGTTCCCCTGGAGAAGGGATAGGCTATCCACTCCAATATTCTTGGGCTTCCCTCATGGTTCAGACAGTAAAGAATCCTCCTGCAATGCAGGAGACATGGGTTCAGTCCTTGTGTCGGAAGATCCCCTGGAAGAGGGCATGGCAACCCACTCCAATATTCTTTCCTGGAGAATCCCCATGGACAGAGGAGCCTGGCCGAATATAGTCTATGGGGTTGCAAAGAGTCAGACACAAATGAGTAACTAAACACAGCACAGCACAGAACTGACATATAATATACAGTCAATAATTTTAGCTTTGCAATTCCTTCTTTTAAGTCCAATCCTCCAGAATTTTGTTTATGGGATCATCATTTGCAGTGTTAGCCTACATCTCTAAAAATTGGTATATGGTACCACATAACCTCAACAAAACTTCACACAAAGTCAAAACAAAATCTTACATTTAACTTAAAATAACCTAGTCTTTTTCAACACTTTGCTTCGATTTTTTTAAGTACCTGTTGATCAAGACTGACAAAGAAAGGTACAAAACAGGAACTTCAAAACTGCTTTGACAACACTGTTCAACAAAGATTGTTACTTGTCTTGCTGTCTACTTGAAAATCCATCAGCATTAATGTTTTATATCTCCTTCTGAGAAATGCCTCTTTTCAGAGATGAAAACACAACCTCTGAGAAGGGTGAGCTGCCAAGGTGAGATGTCAACTATAAGAGTGACAGAGGTATTGCTTCTCTGTGTAGTTTTGAAGCGAACATGCCAATAGCTCATTGTAGTCTTCCTGGGAACCACTGGAAAAAAATAGAACCCTAGTTCATATGTTTATCCTCTTTCAAGCATATCTAGGAAGTTGGGATGCAAACTCAGGGGTTACCAAGAGTTTGCTTGCTTGGATTTTTTTTTTTTTTTTGGTGGAGTGGGGAGTAACAGTTCTGCAAAAAGTGTAGTAAAGAGTCAGGTGGCTCAGACGGTAAGAAATATGCCAGCAATGCAGGAGACATGGGTTTGATCCCTGGGTTGGGAAGTTGGGAAGATCCCCTAGAAAAGGGAATGCCTACCCACTCCAGTATTCTTGCCTGGAGAACTCTATGGACAGAGGAGCCATATGGCTACAGTCCATAGCATCACAAAGAGAACAGTCCTGTAAAGCTAAGTTCAAAAATCCATCTCTGACCCTGATGCACAATCCAGTGTATTTTTACCTTTGCAAAATTCTGAACCACCTAGAATTTTTTCTGTTGATTTTTCAAGATGATTTGATCATATTAGGGAGAAGGAAAATTAAATCATAAAATAAATGGGGAAAGTCTGAAAAGGAAATGAAGACTGTATCTTTAAAGGAGATAGTAAAACTTGCCTGTGGGCAAGTTGACCACTGTTATCTGCTAACTATTCAAATCTCTCATGCTAGGCATTTTACAATGAATTAATAGAAGGAAATTAATATTTTATTCAATAAAATAATTACTTAAAAAGTTTGTATTTGATGCTGTCTTCCTCTTAGTTTCTCCACAGCTACTTGGGGCCAAGAGCTAATGACCCTCTGCTGCCCCATGAGTCCCCACGATCCCACTCACCAGGGGGCTTCTGCTCTAGAACTTGTCATTTGCCCCCTCAGCAATGGCCTCTTGTAGGCATCATTTCCCACTAAAATAACCTGAGCTTATGAAAAATTAGACATAGAAAGAACCAAGAGATGGTGTATTATACTTTTCCCTCTTTTGACAGCAATATGCCCCAACCCATAGTCAGACTTTTAAGAGAGAGCTTGATTCATTACATTTTCCACAATATTTGATGGAAGGAAATTGTCATATAATTCATCCTCATAGCCCTATTAGTCCTTGATGAGTACAAGGGCTCTTCACATTCACTCATCTGGAGCTTCATGCAGGCAAGAGTCTTCTTGTCTTCTTTCTCACTGCTATTAACACTATCATGTTACAAGTGCTCAAACATTCATGTTTTATGAAGGAAGACGTGAAGAAAGGAAGTAAGTCCACTCTGGGGAGAGAGAGGGATGGCTTAGAGGATTTCCTGAACTTTTGTCATCTGTGCCTCCCTGGGATTCATTCTCTCTACTCCTGGCAACGGTAACTCCTATGTGGAGGTAAGTCTTCTTCCTCTCAGTCTAACACATCACTCAGCCAATCAACTACCAGATCCCTGTGGCCACTGTGACTATTGTAGAGACTGGAAAATTCCTCAAGTTGGTTGAACGACAGTAAACCCAGGTACTGTGTAGCAGCTCAAACGTGCCTCAACCCTCTTGCCGGTACAAAGGGAGACTAGTGAAACCAGGTCTGTGGCATTGGAGGCCTAGATCTAGATATGCCTGCAGCTAGGTCAGGTGGCTAAGTGGTAAAGAATCTCCCTGCCGATGCAGGAGACACAGGTTTGATCCTTGGGTTGGGAAGATCCCCTGGAGGAAGAAACGGCAACCCACTCCAGTTTTCTTGCCTGGAAAATCCCTTGAACAGAGGAACTGGTGGGCTACAGTTCATGGTGTCGCGGAGTCAGACATGACTGAACACACACACACGCAGAGGTCAGGTGTAAGACCAATTTTGGACAAAATGGTGTTAGAATGAGTCTCAGTGTCCTTCTAGCATCTTTCTTCTCTGTTACATTCACCCTGATGATGACCCTTTCTCCTGTAGAATTGCTAGTTTAAGGTCTACAGTTCATGGGGTCGCAAAGAATCAGACACAACTGACCACCACATAGGTCAATCCTAGGACTCATCAGTTTTGTCAAATGCTAAATTCCCTTTTGTTAAAGCCCAGTACAGTTGGGTTTTCTGGCACTTACATTGTAATGCAGTTCTAAATGAACCATTACAATGCAGCAATTACTAAATAAATGTTAGTGGGGGCTAACATCTCAGAAATGTAGCTGCTATCAGGAAAGGACTAGGAATAACACAAGGCACGAAATTAATGCGTCATTTTTATTTATTGCTTGAAAATGCCCTTTCTATTTAGCAATATAAGTGGAAGTAGTTAACTACTGGATACGTTTGCCCCAAATGTATGTTTTTACTCATGCAGTACACTTTGATGTGGAAACTGGGCTCTAGTAATACCAAACTGTGTTCATACTTTCTTCCAAATTGTTCACTCACCATTACCATTAATGTCTTCCCTGAGCCCAACTTGCTTATTCAGAGCCATAATATGTGGATTTCTTGCCTTAGGGTCAGTCATTTTTACCACTTTACATCCTCAGTGATATCTGTTTCCTACTTTTGTGCTACTGATATCTTAACTCTCTCACATTTTTTTCCAGACATCAATTTCCTGTGTCTGGCTGTTTATTGATGCTTCTCAGATCTTAAGATCAAGTGTTAAAAATGGGATCATTGCATATCTTTTTATTACCTGCTGTGGTGACTTATAATAGCAAAACAAAACAATGCGGAAACAAAGAAATTGTCCCAAAAAGAAGGGATGAAGTTTCGGTTAACTTCAGCTGTTACATTTAAAACTGATATACTTAAGCAACAATTGTATTATTTCTCCTTACTAAAAGATATTTTAACTTTGCCTAAAATTTGGTTTCTCGGAAAGAATATTAAATGTGTAATCAACCATTGACTAGCTATCTAATTTTAGATGGGTGACGCATACTTTCTGAACCTCCATTACCTTTATTTTTACTGAGGTATGAAATACTTTCCAGAGTTATTATAAGTTAAAAGAGATCAAATATGTTCAAAGACGCCTATCAAGTTACCCTGTATAAGTCAAGTACATTTCCACTATTTGGCACCATAAAAGAAAAAATACTTTAAGAGTAAAAATACATTTTGCTTATTTCTCTAAGGGGGCTTTGGCAATAATCATCAGGCAATATACTCCTAAGACCAAATTGGGGAAAAGCAGAAGGGGAAGATCCCGCTTGAAAATGGAAAAGTAATAAAAATAAATAATTTATATTTTCTGTCATAAGTACAAGTTAGGTATCATACAGAGTTGAGCAGATCTTTTGAATGGATTTTATGGTTATTTCTGTAAAAAATATGATAATTCAAGATTTTTATGAAAGTTAGGGCTTAAAGTAGTCATGGCAAGTGAGTTATGCTTGAAAAACAAATATGTCATTATTTATCATAAGTGCTTATTGCCAAGAGTTTGAAGGTGACATTGTGGCCCATTGATTGGTCATAAAGTGAAGAACTTAGAATGGGAATAGAGAGATTTTTTTTTAAAACATTATCAACGTTCTTATTATTCACTTCTGAGGTTCTTAAAAGACAGAACTGAAATCTAATGCTTATTAAAGGCATAACAAATTCTATGGAACATCTTTAAGAGACTTATTTTTACTTGAAACATGACAAGTGCTTTTAAGATTAACATATGCTATTATCTATGGTACTTTGAAATCTAAAATTATAACAGTCCTTATTCCTATATACAAATAAGACTTCTCTACTCTTGGTGCCATGGCTTGAATAAGAGTGTATGAAAAATTCAAATCAAATCATGATATTCAGATTCAACTTAGAATATAGTTTACAGAAGTTCACAACGTGGGAGATCTTTTCCAAAAATTCAACAGAAGAAGGGGAGGTTCTGGAAAATATATGTTTTATTTGTATCTTCAAAACTAACATAAGCTTTGAATATGATTTGAGAACATGCCAAGTTTTTACAAATGAGTTTAGCTAACCATATGTGGCTCATTTCTCAATCTAGAAGTAGAGGCTAGAAATATAGAACGTTAACATATAATGGCCTTGAGCTTCCTGGGCATAAGGCTAACATAATGCCAGTTTAAAGTATAATGATAAGTTTGGCTGCCTAAAGTTATCATTTTTATGGAGGAAGAAAAAATTCTATGTGTTGAGCCACTTAATTCATTGACACACTATTTATTCATGAAGTATCTGAGTGCCTACCCTTGGCTGGGCAGTGACCAGAGCAGAGAGGTCCCTGTTCTCAGGGCATCACAGGCTATTGAACCAGCATGATTTCAGCCCCATGTGATCGGATGTTCTCTCAGAGGAAGTACGAGGCAGGTGCAACGGAAGCACAAGTCCTGGGGCCCCAACCATGGCTGAAGGTCTGGGAAGTCCCTTGGGAAGAAGTGACTCTCCAGGTCATGCAGAGCATGAGTAAGACAAAGAGAAGGGATAGCAGTGGAGAGAAGAGAATGTGTGTACTGACAGCTGAAATCAAGAGAAAGTGAAAAATTACAGAGGTATTTGGGCAGAACTTCACTGGACCTGTTAGTCCCGTATTTCAGTGGCTTGAACTGTGCTTGGCTCAAAAAGGAAACCCAGGAAGTATTTATTAGCTAAATGAGTGGAGCAATGTGTGTATGATTGGGAATAACTCCCAAACTTCTTAAGCACACTTATTAATATTCTGCTCTATGTGCTTCCCAGGTATTACTAGTGGTAAAGAACCTGCCACCAACGCAGGAGACGTAAGAGATGTGGGTTCGATTCCTGGGTTGGGAAGATCCCCTGGAGGAGGGCATGGCAACCCACTCCAGTATTCTTGCCTGGAGACTCCCATGGACAGAGGAGCCTGGCAGGCGGGCTACAGTCCACGAGATCTCAGAGACACAACTAAAGCGACTTAGCACACACATTTTGCTCTATTTCTTCCTTTCCTGCAGTTGCCATTTTCTTAGTTTATGACGAAGGAGAAAGGAAAAATCTGTGAATATTCACACACTATTAATTCTTGTCCTTGTTATAAGAGTAATCTGAAGGCAGGGATCAGTTTAATTCCCTCCTCTCCATTTCCCCTGGCCTGCTTGGTTTTAGGTGCTCATCAGTTCTGGGCTAAATTAATGCAATTGCCTCTTAGCGGATCTTTCTCCACGGTGCCGCCAGATTTATCCTTGTAAATGCAGATTTGCTCATGTCACTCCCTAAATTAAAACCCTGTGATAGCTTTTCCATTTCTTCAGACTAAAAATCCAAACTTTTATGTGACACTCAAGGTTTTTTCAGATTTCGATCCTATACCAAATCTCATCTGCCATGTTTTCTCTCCTTGACCTTAAAATCACCCTAATACAAGATGTTCCCACCTTAACTTTGTTCCAGATGGTTGATCCAGGGATAGGATTCAAGAGTGACTATGTGACGAAGGGCGGCAATGACTTTTGAGGACACAGGCAGGTTAAGTTGTGACCCCAGCCAGCAGTCATACTGCTCTGCCTGCTTGAGCTTCTTCCTTTGGCTGAATCATGTTTAAAGACGTTAATTCAGGAACTTCCCGGGCCGCCCAATGGTTAGTTGGAATGCTTCCACTGCAGGGGGCGCAATTTTGATCCCTGGTCAGGGAACCAAGATCCCATATGCCACGCAGCCAAAAAGAAAAAAAAAAAATAAAGCAATCCAGATGTGGCTTTTTGAGGAAGGTTTATATTATATGTGCGCTTGGTTACTCAGCCATGTCCGGCTCTTTGTAACTCCATGGACTGTAGTCTGCCAGGCTCTTTTGTATTAAAAAAAAAAAACAGAAAAAGAGACACAGATGTACAGAACAGACTTTTGAACTCTGTGGGAGAAGGTGAGGGTGGGATGTTTCGAAAGAACAGCATGTATATTATCTATGGTGAAACAGATCACCAGCCCAGGTGGGATGCATGAGACAAGTGCTCGGGCCTGGTACACTGGGAAGACCCAGAGGAATCGGGTGGAGAGGGAGGTGGGAGGGGGATGGGGAATACGTGTAACTCTATGGCTGATTCATATCAATGTGTGACAAAACCCACTGAAATGTTGTGAAGTAATTAGCCTCCAACTAAAAAAAAAAAAAAAAAGTCAGTCTTTTTTCAAGTTTGATCGCCACGCCTCTCTATGGCTGACAGAGGGCTCTGTCCTTCTCCATATCAGAGCACCTCCTTCAAGATACTCTAGGGTTGTCATCTGTGAGTTGATCGCTTCTCGTCTGTGGGCTACATGAGGGACAGACCGTGAATTATTTGCAGCAAGTGGAAAGTTAAGTGGAGATAATGGAAGGGAGGGAAAGATATGATCCATGAAAAATTGCTTGATATTTTCAGAGCCTTTCTTTTTAAAAACTCTTTTGACTTGAGCATTTTCGAACTGTCATTAGAAAGAAAAGTTTTCCAGCACATTGTGTAACTCAAGTATCCAATAATTATTTTCACTGTTCAAACAAAACAGAGGCTTCTAATAGTCACCTGTCATACTGTGTATAGACCGTCTGGATACCTGAAATGATATAGTGGAAGTTTAGAGAACTAATTTTTATTTAACAAATCCCTGGATTAGATAGAATTCTTATACTTTGTAAAACATTTTGACTAATAGCCACAGCACTCTGAATGTCCCTGGCCTTTATGCTGTGAAGACTGAATTGTATGAGAATCAGTTAAGTTTGCCCTCAAAACTGCTTATGTCAATTGCACTTGTTCCTGTAACTATATTATCAAATAGTATATAAACCAAAGAAATGTGAGTTTGAGCAATTAGTGAGAGTTTCTCCAAAAACTTTGTTGAGAAACTATGTCAATGGTTTTTAAGATACTCAATAAAAGGAGTTTTACTGAAAAAAAAAAAATGGTGTTATTGGATGTGGTGAGATTAGGGTAAATTTGTTAAATCTAAAAGGAATCTGAACTGTGTTTATTTGCTTATTTCTCCAAAGGTCTTTAAATTTGGACTCAGCTTTAAAGAAACTGAAACTAAATTAAAATGAAAACTAATAAGACATATTTTGTGCCTAAAGATTATATGGAAATCCAGTTAGGGAAAGCCCACACAAATCAAAGACTGTATTTCAAAATTTGGTAAATAGTGTGTATTTACTTTACATTTTAAAGAGTTTTATATGGGTTTATGTGTTCTTTTTTTAAAAAAATATTGCTCCAATTTTTCAATATTTTGTTTAATCAGTCCCAATCATACTAGATCTAGATCTTCTATATTTAATTCTATTAAAAAATCATCAAGCAAAGAGCCTGGCACACAGTAGTCTCGATAAGGCTCAAAAAATGTTGATTTCCTTCCTCCCTACCAAAAAAAAAAAAAAAATGATCCCACAAAATTATCCACTAAAGACTCAAAGATAATTGATCCAAAGAAAGTTGTTTTGGAAATAGCCATTGACCTACAGGAAGTCAAATTTTTATTCAGGGAGAATTGTTTATAGTTGATTACATAGTCAATAAAATAATGTAAAAGGTTAATTTACTCATAGAAAATTATTTGAACAATTACATTCTTGAAGGCACTTTGGAAATGGCTCTGGAGGTAGAACATGTTTTCCTAGTGGTGATGACATACAAAGCAATGCCCTGAATTCAGGAAAGTGAAAAGTCTCTCAGTCGTGTCCGGCTCTTTGTGACCCCATGGACTATACAGTGCATGGAATTCTCCAAGCCAGAATACTGGAGTGGGTAGCCGTTCCCTTCTCCAGGGGACTTTCCCAACCCAGGGATTGAACCTAGGTCTCCCACATCGCAGGCGGATTCTTTACCAGCTGAGCTACCAGGGAACTCCAAGACTACTAGAGTGGGTAGCCTGTCCCTTCTCTAGCAGATCTTCTTGACCAAGGAATCGAACCAACCAGAGTTTCCTGCATTGCAGGTGGATTCTTTATCAGCTGAGCTACCAGAAAAGCCCAAGAACTGTACAATTCAAGAAAGTAGCAGATGTCAAGCTCTTCGGTACCATTTCAAGATATTTTCTCTTTTGAGAAGGTACAAATCAGCATTTGGGTACCTAATGACTTTCTCATCCCAAACCATTATTCATGACATCACATTAGATGCTGACATCACCACTGAAAATATCTGCTATTGTTTTTTGCTCAAAACTAGCAAAACATGTATCACATTTTGGCGAGTCTGTATTACCCATAATATCGGGAAAAAGGAATTTGTATAGCCCAAAGTTATTTTTCACATGATTTTACACCCCCAAAATAATTTTCCCTTGAATCTGTAAAGTTCCCGAGTACAAAACCATCTACCTATTCACCGACCTTCTACAAGCGATGTGATACAGTTTGCCAAGAAAAATCAGGGAACCAGAATAAAAAAGCTGTAGTGTCAGCTCTGTGTTAAACATAAGGCATTCACCCTTTCCAATCATTTGAAATATATGTTTCTCTCAGTAATGGCATCTTAAAATTTAATGGAATGATGCTCTAAATGTTTTGGGCAAAAGGAAACTTCAAAAGCATTATATAAAGTACCTACAAATGCAGAGTATTTAAACACAGTGAAATATCACTTGCAAACTATTTTGCCCAGGTCTCACAAATATTGTGCAGTTTTAATAGAGCTATGAGGCTGAAAGGGAATAATATACTTCAGAAAGTTCAAGTTCTAGAATAATTGTGAAACATGAGCTGCCAATGAATAAAAATATATCACTCTTTCATCTTCCATATCAAACCAATAATCATCATGTCTTTCTAAATAATATTTTCAAATTATCCAAATACAACTAAATTTATCTTTCCTAAATGTTAAGACAATATTATACTGACAAATGGTTCATGGCATAATGACTGTTTAGGACACCTCATATGTGTTATGTTACGTGCTTTAGTTGCTCAGTTGTGTCCAACTCTTTGCAACCCCACAGACTGTAGCCCACCAGGCTTCTCTGTCCATGGAATTCTCCAGGCAAGAATACTGGAGTGGATTTCCATTCCTTTCTCCACTTTCCTAAAGGTTAAAATAATATTATACTGACAAATGGTACATGGCATAATGACTGTTTAGGACACCTAGGTTTTGGTAAATCCAAGACCAGGCCCTCAGCAGAGCTCACCTCAAAGTCTCTTTCACTGAGAAGATTGTTACCCTCTAATGAGGAGACCCTTGCTTCTTCATCTGTGATTCTTTCCACATCATTAGCTATATACTCTTCCTCTGGTTTTCTGACTCAATCTCTCTCATAGGATTTTCTGACATACATTCATCCTTCTTCTGTGTAGTCCTTTGGCTTAATCTCATCGACAATCCAGAAGATTCCAGGCTCCCCTTTCTTTAGAAGCACTTTTCTTCAAACCTGTGTGAGCTGCTGCCCATCTCTCTCATTCTTTCTCTTTTTCCTTTCACTCTTCCTCTCTTCCTCCCTTCTTCTTTCCCCTTTTACTCTACCTGCCTGCCTTTCTTCCCTTTCTCACATTCATTTATTAAGTCATTCATTTATATGTAATTTGCAAATATTTACCGAGCATCTCTTTTGCATCCAAAACATCATTAGCTGCTGAAGATGCACCTTGAAACAGGACGTCAAGTTCTCAAAAGTCTGGCCTCCTTTGTGACTGATCCACGGATCATACCCTCTCTGTGTCCATTGTTATCTGACTTCTGCCACCTAAGTCTGCTGAAATGGTTTCCTTAAAACACACTCTTTCCTCGCAAAGTCTATAATCTAGGAGATTTTCTTTTTTCTTTGTCTAGATTCTTGTTGGTCTCTTTAGAGCTGTTTTCACTCTTTTAGACCACAGCTGCTTTCTAGAACGTCCCAATTTTCTTGGCTTTCCTGAAAATGTCCTCTGTTATTTTTTCATCTTTCTGGTTGCTCCTGCTTGTTATCTTTACTGACTTCTCTTCTTGCCCCTCAGGCTTCAGTATAAACCAAGGTTCTCTTTCCATTATTGTCCGTTCTCTGTACATGTCCTTGACAGCTATTAATTTTTTTTAATTAAAAAAAATTTTTTTTCATTTATTTTTATTAGTTGGAGGCTAATTACTTTACAGTATTGTAGTGGGTTTTGTCATACATTGACATGAATCAGCCATGGAGTTATATGTATTCCCCATCTGGATCCCCCTCACAGCTATCAATTTTTAAGAGTTCAACACTCTATTCTATTTACATGATTTCTAAATCTAATATTCCACTGTTTCTTAAATTCTGAGACATATACTTGCACTCCCCACAAATGCTGGGTATTTTCAAAGGGATGTCCCTTTGATATGCAAGGTCAGTATGTTCCAAAACCAATTCAACATCATCTCTTATTTCCTTCTATTGAAACTTGGTGTTCAGTAGCATCCTCATGTTACCAGTCACAGAACAGAAATTCCCAAGCAATTTCACACCTACAATCTTCCTATGTACATTCTGGTCAACAAATCCTTCCTCTTCTCTTTGGCTCTGTCATTGGTCTCCTATTGTCAAACCATCAGTGAGGCTTTAATTAACTTTTGTCTTAGTTACTAAGTGGATTCTCAATCTGAATCCCACCTCAATATTCACTAACCTCAACAATGATCCTAAAAACAAAAGAAAGAAATAATATTACCTCTTTCTTCTATAGAGCCTTCAGTACTACCCAAAATAGAGTCTAGTTTATCTGTAAGGCAATTCAGACTTTGTACATATGGCCCAACTTCGTTTCCACCCACTCCATAATTCTGTCTTCCTGGGATCTCTTCCTCTTCAAACTGTATCTCCATTTGAAAAAAAAAAATAAATTTCATGTTCCTCAGAGCCTAACTTGAGTGCCACCTTCTCCCTGAACCTTTTATTAATACTCTCTCTCCTCTATCTTGAATTTCTTGTGTGTTTTTTGTCACTTTCTGCCATATAGTTATCATACACAAACATGAGATTCTAGAATTTTTTGAGGATGGGGATCAAATTTTGTACATTTCTTTATCTCCCATAGTATCAGGTATGCTTCTTTGCACATAGAAAGTAACATATAAATGTTTATGAATTTAAAGTAAATTTAGACGATAATGAAAATGAATATAGAGTAAATTATTTTAGCTCAGTATTTCCAAGTGTATATTAAATTAAAGGATTAAAACTGTCTAGAAATTCCTTCAATAAATAAGTCTGGAAGACCATTTTTTTTAAAATAGAAGTTTGGTTTGGAAGGAAGTGAAGAGGTAAAGTGAAGTTTAGAGAATTTCACTTCTTCCAGAAATTCCCAGCCTCTAAAGAAGACTGAGCTCAAGGTCTACAACTGAATAAATAATCAAGCCATTGTTTTTCTAGGAAGTACTGATAAAGCAGAAAAAAAAATCTATAATCGTTGCATCTACAGAAAAAGACACTATAAATCTCACATGCACAGACAGACATGCATACACACACACAGACATGCATACACACACACACACACACACACACACTGTACGCATGCTTTTTCCACCCTAGTTGGGAGATTTCTGTTTCTAGCTCTGCTTGCACATCACCATATGACCAGAAGGCCACTGGAGAAATAATGTCCAAATAGATTCTTTCACCTACCACTAGGGTAGTATTATAATACTTTACCCAGCAATCATTCATGATATTTGTGGCATTAAAATGTGAACATAAAACAAAGTCAGGTTATATTCATGAAGTGTTTTTCCTATTTAAACACAGAAACCATTTTTTTCTATTGAACACACTATCTTGGCAAACTGGTAAGTCTGAGAACTGTATTCCTTGGCATTTTTAAAGTTCATTTTTAAAAAATGCCTGCCATTTTAAAATCCAACCTTCTATCTCTCATCCATATAATGAGTGACTTGTAAATGGAATCGCTGGAGATACTGCTTAAGAACAAAACCCTCATTCGTAGATGCATTAGTTACTCTAAACGGAGTGGCCAGTGTGCTGTCTTTATACACATCAGGTTTACATCTGCTTAATGCACCCAAATGTAATAATATAAAAGACTGAAAAATAGATGCCGTAGATTGCCTATGCAGAGGTCAGAAGCTTGGCTCTGCTTTTCTAGAATCACTTTCCGGGAACAATTTCCCAGATTGGTTTCCTTCAGACAAAATGATTGAACTGCATGCTCCCTGTCAATGCATGCACTTGGATTATTCACTTTAAAGTGCAACCCTTAAGGGCTTCAGGGTCCAGTGTTAAAAATTTGCTTCTGATCAAACCTCATCCTCTCCTACACATCTTTATTGATAACAAATTAGAAGCTATTATCACAATAGTTTAGCAACAGTTTTAATGCCCACAGTGCATCTTAAAATAAAAAGAAACAATTTCCCCATTATAATGGATGTGGTATCTTAGCTGGCCTCATTATAATATTTATCATCTGTTATTTGTTGCCTGTGTTACACAATAGTGAAAAATACACAGCCCCCAGGGTTTACCGTTTAATGGAAAGCATATTTGAATTTAAAATCTACCCTATTGAAATAAACCCTTCTTATGCACATCTAAGGGGAGCAAGGACATGTGAATTCGTGGCTGCCTTATTGAAAAGGAAGTTTCTTGTTTTCTGAGGAATGGTTCAACTTAAGGAGGGCAATTAACATAATGATTCTTTGGCAAAGGTCGATTTTTACTGCATTTATAACTATCATTTGTGAGCATCTGTTTTAAGTTTTTTTAAGCATTTGCAAACTTTGGATTCCAGGTTGGAATCACCAAAAGGGATTTTAATTGCAACTCATTTAGTTTAAAAAATGGAAAAATTGGTAAATTTTAGGCTAACTTAGGAATATGTAAGACACAATGTTAAATATACACACATTCCCTGGCCACTCAATTTTTTGAAATCTTTTCCTCAAATATTTCCTTTTCTTCTTCCTATCTCAGCCCCCTCTCTCATAGTCAGAACCTATCCTTTCAATAACCAGTAACTTTACTCCCTCCATAACCTTAAGTTTAAGCATCTGTATCATTGACTACCAACACCTGTCTATTTTTTGCTTACTACCTCTGCTTAATCTCAAATCTCCTTTGACACTTTTTTGAAACCTCTTGTCTACTGGTCTTGCAATCATCTCCATGTTCCTCCTCAATTGCTGTAAAACTTGTGTTTCTGCGAGCGGCTTAAGTTTTATGAACAATGGTTATTATTACTGCTTGTCAACTACCCTCAACACCCTTGTCCTTGTGCTGTTATATTAATATGAACATGGGTGTATCAAGTGCAGAAGTCATGATCAGTCAGTTCTGGGTAATAACAACAAGGCTGTCATCATCACATGCAGATGACCTCAAGCAAAGAACCAGATTTACTCTGCAAACTTTTCCTCTAATGGTTCTCCCAGAGCATTACTAGGTCAGTCTACTGAAGATCCATTAAACGGTACACTCCCTTGCTCAAATGTCCCTAGTAGTGTTTGATCTTAATATATTTTCTGATGTGACAATAACATACACATGCAAACTTATTTTCTGATACTATACTTCTCAATATCCTTTCTGTGCTGATAACCCCCTTCAAAAACACAGATACCTGATTCATTAACAATTTGCTATTTAAACTCATAATTATTGAAGACCTATCTGTGCCAGTTAGTGTACTAGGTCCCAGTCTTTCAACAGAGACCAAGATTGTTTATCTTTCCCAAACTTAAGAGACTAGCAGAACCGGATGATCAAGACTAATGCCAGGTGATAAAGAACCTGCCTGCCAATGCAGGAGACAGAAGAGATGCAGGTTCAACCCCAGGGTCTGGAAGATGCCCTGGAGGAGGGCATGGTAATCCACTCCAGTATTCTTGCCTGGAGAATCACATGGACAAAGGAGCCTGACAGGCTACAGTCCATGGGGTCACAGAGTCGGACACGACTAAAGCAACTCAGCAAGCAAGTAAGAAAATAGAATGAAAGTGAAAGATGTGATGAAAGAAAGTGAAAGGGACCTGCTTTAGACAGGGGGATGAGGGAATAATTCATTCTTCATAGAAGATATCCTTTCCCCTTCTACAAATTCTACATATCCTTTAAAATATACCATCTATTCATCAGTTCACTCTCACCAGTAGCTGATCTCTCTAAGCTTCTCTACTTTCTTAGCCCTTAGAAGTGCAAATATAACAGATTTTTTTCAATTAATTTAATAATTTTGAGTTTTTGTTCCCAAATAAATTAGAAGTTCCTAAAGTGAGAAAGAGAGTCAGTGTTGTCTCTTATGCTTATTTTTAGCTCCCATAGATCCTAGCACAGTCCTGAAAATTTAGAAGACTATATTGACAGAAAAACTGATCTACCAATATCTCTTTATAAATTATCAAAATAAGTACAAGTGTAGAATTTTTACAATGAAGAAGTTACATGAGCAGTATTAATTTAATTCTGTATGATAAGCAAATAAATACTTTCATTTTTTTTTCCCAGCCAAACTTAAAGAGTTTAGATAAAGATGCATTGTTTTGGGTTGGTATTATTAGCTTTAATGATAGTGGTATAAGAAATATAGATATAAACAAGCTGCATATATTTAACAATCTTGTGAATCCAGGTTAACAAGATCCGCTCTCCCCCATCCCGCATAAGGATGTAAGTAAAGAAGTGATTACCTTGTGTATACAAGAGCAGAAAGCAATCTGTGCTGTGTTAAGTCACTTCATCCATGTCCGACTCTTTGTACCCCACTGACTGTAGCCCACCAGGCACCTCTGTCCATGGGATTATCCAGACAAGAATACTGAAGGAGGTTGCCATGCCCTCCTCCGGCGGATATATCTCCTCACCGTTTTCCCCACTGTACCTCAATTCCCAAGGCATCATTAACATAAATAGAAAATAACATTCCCCTATACAATGTGACCAAGTTCAGATAATAAAAACAAAAACAAAGTCCTACCTTGACAGGTACATGTGGAAGGTCTATTTTCAAACCATTTATTTCAAACCTCTTTTACCCTTTCTGAGACACAGTTTCTTGGAAGGAAGGAAATTTTGTATCTTGATTTCTGGTATTTTCCCTTCAAAAACCACAAGCAGGTTCTGGAGCAGAAGTGAATGGCTAATTGAGACAATAAGGTGAATCCAGCCAAACTGGTCACTTCAAAGTAAAGTACTAGTGACTGAACCTACAAAACGGAGGGGATTTGATGTGACTGCATGCATCACGGCAAATGACTCATTCCTGCCTTTTGAAATCATCCTCAAAATCAAGCAAACTAATACTTCCCGTTTTCACCCAGAGATCTAGAGACTATTCACAGAAAATCAGGTGACAGAAAGTTTGGTTCACATCCAGTTTTGTGGGGAGACACAGTCATTGAGTAATTTGTCTGGCTCAGTGAATGTCAGTGATGTATGTGTCACATTCCCTCATGTTCAGGGAACTGCCAGTGTTCCCACCAACTTGGATTTATAAAATATTTGCCTTCTTGGGAGTACTGAATGCTGTCATACTTTTCATGTGATGTGTCCTCACAAGCGCATCCTCATTTTACCAATTAAATAACTGAGTAATAAAGAGTGAAACTAACAAGAAGAGACTTGGATTGGAAGTGAGATTAAAGAGGTAACTGGAAACATGGGCATAATTCATAGCTACTGGATTCCACTTTGAGTGGCTTGGGATGTCATTGGCGAGATTTCCAGTTATACGTGGAGCTGATTACCTGGCTAGGCAGAACATCTCCTGCACTTATCTTCCCAACTCCAAGCTGACTTCACATTGCTGGTTTGAAATTAGTCACAGTAGAAATATTTACACAGGGGGAACTTAGCAAATGTCACCCATCAAGTCCAGGTAAAGGTGATTGTTAGAGTTTTTGGTGATTTAAACAAAAGAGTGAGGTGGTGTAAAGTTCCAAGTTAATAATGGCAGTTGAGGGGTAAGAATGTGTGTGTGTGTGTGTGTGTGTACATGCTCAGTCATGTCTGACTGTTTGCAATCCCATGGACTTTAGCCCACCAGGCTCCTCTGTCCAGGAAATTTTCCAGGCAAGAATTTTGGAGCAGGTTGCCAGACACAGGGATCAAACCAGCATCTCTTGTGTCTCTTGCCTTGGCAGGTAGATTCTTTACCACTGTGCCACCTGAGAAGCCCCAGAGCAAGAACAAAGTAAAATAGATCAAATAGCCACAGCATTGTGCTAGTCTTGGAGACCCCGAGTGACTTGAGCTAGGGTGGTGACTGTGGATACAGAAAGAAGAGTTTCCTGCAAATCTGTTATTAAGAAAACAGCTCTATTAGTCGTCCTGGGAAAGTATAAAAATACTTTTGTGTAAAATCTCCCATTATTTTTATGTTGGCCTTTCTGTACACCTTCTTTAGGTAAACATGGCTATGAGCAGATGTCACTCTTCAGCTTTCAGTTCACCACCCTGAACCAATCCATCTTCTTACTGATGGCATCACTCTTTACTAACATATGCTTTGGAAATGCATTTTAAACACTCTTTTAAAAAAACATAAATGTTGTTATAAAAAATGCTATTTTCCCCCTAAGCCACAATGTCAAAAAAAACCTCTCATAACAGGCAGCCTCCCTACATTATCCTTTCCTAAATCATGGTAGAAGAAAGAGCTCTGAATTGAAGATCAAGAACTCTTGACTTCTGGTCTTGGCTCTGTCAGGCATTGAATCTTTCTTATTCTCAGTTTTGTCAGCTACAAAATGTGGATAATGACAACTCTGCTCCCAGTGTTGTCAGGCAAGTCTAACAGATACAAAGTAGCATATATCAATTGGATAAACATTCTACTGTATGACACAGGGAACTATATTCAATATCCTGTGATGAACTATAATGGAAAAGAATATGAAAAAAAATGTATATATGTGTAACTGTCACTCTATTGTACAGCAGAAGTTAACACAACATTCTAAATAAACTATACTTCAATGAAATGAATTTTTAAAAATGTTCTTATTTCAACAGACCCTACTTTATACTCTGCACCATACTGACAGAATACACTGTGGAAATAGCATCCAAATTATGAGTATTTTACATTTATACAAGATAAATTTATTCTTCAAGTGATATGCTTGTCACCGTGTCCTTGTGAATATGCCATATAGTATGATTATACCTGCTTAATGAATAAAGAAACACACCCCAATTGGTAAATGGACTGGTAGAGTCAATTCTGAAACATACCCCTCATACAGCACTCTGTGTCCCGTGTGGAGTCACATGGCTCACATTTGAATTGAAGATTAATGATCCTAGGTACTTCATTTAATGAAGGTGTGTGTTAAATGAGTGTATGGATTAAATTACCTGTAACAATAATGGTTGTGATATTGAAATAATAATCACCTATGTATAAGGTACTATCCTATACATGACTTACACATGACTTATTGATCCTATGTATAAGACTTATCTCCAAACAGCCCTATGAATTAGGGACTATTAATCATTCATGTTTTACAGATGGAATATGACTTTTAAGGAGCTTAATAACGTGTATGAGGTCTTAGAGCTTGCAACTAAGTTGCTTTTGAACCAGGCCTGCCTGTGCCCAGAATTTGTGCACAGACTTATAACTCATGGATCATGGGGACTTTCAAAAGAAAAATTCTAAGTATAGAATCATAGATAAAAATATAATATGTGGTTAAAATAGTGTGGCCTCTGCTGGCACTGATACAGATGCTTCTAATAATCAACAGGCAAAGGGGTTGCCGGTATGACCTGTGGACTTTGCTCTTCCTGTCACACACTAGTCCCACGGGCCATGGGGTAGTCAATATGTGAGAGGGACACATTTTCGCCTTTGATCTGCTCCACTTGGTTCCTGGACTCAACCCACATCCTTTTGATCCTGATCACCACCTCCTCCATTACCTCTGTTCATCATTTCCTGTTCCACAGCCAGACAGGATATAGGTTTCTAATCTTTTACTACCTGAGAATATGCAGACAATACATAATAAAAATACAAGGTTAAGTAATGAGCTCTCACAGGCTAGGAAATCATTTATTGCATTGAAGGAAGTGTCACAGAATCAGTGAATTTTACAGTAAAGATGAGCCTTCCATAGATCATACCCAATCTGGAAATTTCTCCTGCAAAATTCAGCAGTGCTACAAGCATCTCTCCTGGGTCAAAACATCACTAACTACCAAGAAAAGACCCCTGCTCAACCCACTGGGAAGAAGTCATCAATAGCAGATGGCCTTGCAGCACACGCATTAAAGGAGGAGGAAATTTTACTAAGTTCTTTCTAAAGACAAACTATAGTAAAAATAAAGATTACAGTTGGTGAAGATTCTAGAGTTAAGTATGAATTTCAAGGAGCTGCTGAGAGATTGTAAATGTACAAATATAAATTCTCTGATATAAAATAAATATATAAAATGAGTTCTCTGATATAAAATAAAATCAGAGACACATAAACTCTATGATATAAAACCTATAATGAAAGAAAAAGACATTTCAGACAGGTGGGGTGATGGTGTTCAACAGGAGATGTGATGTGTGCATAGTAAGAATGGTAGGACCACAGTACCTGAGGAAGTAGAGATGCGTTGAATCAGCAATGGGACCTTCCCTTTAACCACAGTCCAGCCACTATCACTACCTCCTTAGAAATCAAGTTGATTGAAATTTATTCCTTGCATCATATTTCATGGAGTGTATAGACAGAGGAGCCTGGCAGTCTACTGTCCATGGGGTTACGAAGAGTTGGACACAACTTAGTGACTGAACAGCAACACATTTGTTTACTGCTTACATAATCATGCTACTGATAATAAACCATAATTATTCTGTAATATGGTAATTTTATTTAACTTTTTTTCCCCCACTTTTAAAATCCTGAGTTAAGAACTCTTCAGGCACCATTAGGAAGGGATATTGGATGTGCCAGATGATATTCAGAAGACCATAAGCTTTGTTCATCTTGACTCTCAATCTGAATCCAGCATCAAGTATATTACTTGGAACACCTTCAAGAAGCTCTGGTTAAATAACAAACCAAACAAGCAATCTCATAAGGGCAGTCAAGAGTGTAAAGCTCAGGTGGGTGAATATGAATCTTAATCCCTCTTAACAGGAACTAGTCATTCAACTCAGCACACAAGTATCCAGATGTGTTTGAGATTCCTTGGCTAACAGCAAACTGTTGGGCAAATTTAGGAAGTCCACGTTTGAGAGAAAACAAAGGTCTACCAAAATTTTAATTTACATAATTAGTTCTCTCTGTCTTCTCAGGACCCATACTATCTAACACTCTTCTCAGACTCAGCCCTGCATAAACTCCTTTTTGAGGCTCTGGATTGGTAATCTTGGTTTGTGGCTACTTAATCCTCTCAAGCATTATGCCTTTCCCAGTCTCCTTGACATTTCTGTTACCCCGGAGACTTCACTGTAGGAACAGAAGATGCGACTCGCAATGTTTAACTTACAAAGCAGGTCAGAGAGAGGTATTTGCATATACAAGGAAAATCCCCAATCTTCCTCAAAACTAATCTTCCCCTTCATTTAGCAACAAGCATTCAAAATCACTGCTCTCAAGCTTTGTTCATGGAGATGCCTTGAAAATTTCTCTTCAAAGGATAATGTTTATGGGTCTCACATGTTGTTGCTAAGGGAGTCGAACAAGAGTTTTATGTTGTAAGTAATCAAAGGGATACCTTTGGGACAACACCGCATGTTGGATGGTATAGAACAGAACAGGATTAAATGGAAAATGAATCTCAGAGCTAGAAGCTGCCCTAAGTCCTTAGAACCTGGTGCTTCCTGAAGTTCTCTGACAAACAGAAGCTTGTCTAACGGGTGACAGTGAGTTAAAAGAGCTTCATAATCAAGTTATTAAAAGCATCCAAGTTAAAGACTGTTCAGTAATTTGCTTACCTGCAGGTCATGAGGATAAACAACATGTGAATGTGTACTGTGACCATCCTAGAAACTTTTACAGTTTTTGGTGTTTCCCAATCTGGTTTTCTGAGAATCTCATAGAGCTATGAGCATCCTTTGAAGAATGGACTGGTTATTGATTTTCAACCTGCATGGGATCCATTTGGGGAGATTTAAAAATCTAGGGTTGGGATCAGTCCCTGGAAGGAACTATTATGTTATCTGGGTCAAGGTCTCTGGCTCTGCTATTTAAGAAGCTCCCCCAGAGTCTCTTAGTGGGCAGGTTAGGATTAAGGAGCCTTGCACTGTGTGAGTTTAACCTCTATACTTTGGAGATGAGGAAAGCCTGTTTACTTACACACCTAGACTCTGGCTGTATGAGCCCATATTGATTTTATGACCACCGTAAATGTTGGGAATCTCAGAAAATGGTAAACATAGGTACTTGTTTCATCTCTAAAAAGGATAATAAAAGTTTTATTAGGCTTTTAATAAGAAAGGAAAACAGGAATCTATTGGCTTTTGTTATGATTAATTACCAGCTATGGGCAAATGGGACAACACATGTTTGAAAGAAAAAGGGGAACTTCTAGTCTACGAGGAAGCAGCTAGAAAAACATGAGTATGATGCAGACTTTGGAGTGGGCGTGCAGCTGAGTGAAACTTTACTTCAGTTGGGAGGTGATATCCTCAGTCATTAAATAGTCTTGTAGACGAAGTTGGAACTCCTCTCCTCCCTGGGTTCTTAGCAAAGTTATGCTGGAAAGCCTCCATTTCCTTACCTGGAAATATGCTCGTGCCCTCTTGCCAGGTGGTTTTGAGCTAGATGGTTCTTTAAGGGAAGTGCTTGTTTCGACGCTAGTGACACACTCACACTTAGCAACCATCACAGTGGAATTCATTTCATGACAATTGTTCTCCTGGGCTCTGTAGACCCTCACGGAAAAAGGCTAAAATCCACCCTGAAAGAAGGTTACTTACGAGAAGAGTGAAGATGCAATCGGCCTACTCAGAAAGTTTGGGAAATAAAAGTCATATCAAAGAGATGAAATAAAAGTTCCATTAAGTTTACACAATTGGCTTACAAAATGAGCAGTCTGATTTTCTTTCTTAAATTAAATACACAGAATCTGCTTGTTATATTTCTAAAGGCCAAGGATTATCATTCTTTTCCTGGCACTCATGACTTCGTTAGGCATATGCTGCCAAGCATGTTTGTTCTCCTTCAAGCTCTGCTGGGAGAACAATGAAGATTTTTTTTTCTCTCTGTTATTCCTTTTTCCAAGCAGCAGCAGGATTAAGGAATGGAAATAAATAGCATTTTGATTTAAGTCCTATGATGGTCAATCGATATGGATCAGAAGAAACTTCTTAAGTGAACAAAAAGAGCTTTGTGAATGCTGTGGACAAATTTTCCTCTCCAGTCCCTGATGGGACCTTTCCTCTCCTCTTCTCCCAAGCACCCTGAGAATGTCAGCCAAGCTTCTGCCAGAACTGCCAGTGATGTGTTACCATACACAGAGAAAGAGGATTAGTTTGAAATGCTGTCTATGCAATTTTTCCTGTGGGTGTAGATATAAGTGTGTTGGGGGAGGGGAGGTCTTTGTCAGACTGAGGGAAAAGGGACTGTTGAAGGATCTGAAAATGCCTCTAAATAAACAGTACCACCAGAAATACTGCATGTTGTCTTATAGAACGGGGTAAAACTGGTCTATGAAAACTAACTGTAAAAAATTATATTCTGTCCAGTTGAAAGTTACCTATGAGAAAGCAGGAAAGGAGCTTGAGGCTGAGTTAGAGGTCAAGGGGAAGTTGAGGATTCTCCCAGGTTTGAAGGTCACACCCAAGTATGTGCCCTGTCCCCTCCCATCACTCCCAGAGCAAAAGCCAAGATGCTCCTTCCCTGAGAAAAAGGGACGTCAGCCCCAGAAAGCATCCAGGAGGACAGAAGCCAGAAAAGAGAGAAGCCAGAGGCTGGCCTTGGGTACCCGATGCAGGTGATGTTTTTGTCTCTGTGTGATTTCCGAAGTGCTGGTCATATATATCCCTCAGCCAGTGCCGTTGTCTCCCACATTGCTGGCTAAAGTTTCTGCTGTGTGGACTTAACTGGTTCCAGCTGGCTACAGTTCCCTTAACTGGAAAGGCCTTTCCTGCTGGAATATTTTTAAATGTAGGGGTTCTGAGGAAGAGCTGGAACTTAGATGTACACGGGGGAGGAGCTGTCAGACCATTTCTCAAAGGGGAAGGGCCAGAGAGATTGGACTGTGCAGGTGAAGAGGGGGATTGGGTAGAGGACGAGAAAATATTCTATCAGAGCCTGAAGGAGAGCATCATCTCCAGCCAACACACCTACCTCCCACGTGGGCTCTGATGGGGTTTCTTCTTCTGTATTTTAAAATAGCCACACATGCTTTTGTCTGGGGGCAATGAATTTACATGAACAGTGCCAGGAAATAAACCCAAAGTTTACTTCAAAGGTTACTGATAAGAAGCATCTCTGTGGAGGAAATGTATGGCATTTGAAAGTGGAGATCACATCTACCTAATACCATAAGCCCAGCTCAGCGGCAGGCAAGGCTCAGGGCCTATGTCTGCGTGCTCCTCAGGCTCACCCATCGAGCTGTTTGCACAGGCCTTGAGAAAATTCTCTGTAGCATCAAAGCCTGGAGCGGTTACTTCCTACGCAAGTGCTAATAGCTGCAGTTCTCAAACTCCTCTTCTTCCCTATTCCCTATTCCCTTCCCACTCTTGGCTATTCTCTCAAAGTGGACTGTCAACAGGAGTATCAGATCAGTGAATACCATCTTGGCTTCGCCATCTCCCTCCTACTTCTCATTTATTTTCCATTCACAGCCACAAAGCTTCTCAAGAATCTGGTTCTTCTCTTTTTACATTGGTCCTGAAATAATGGCCAGGAGAAGGAAGTCTCAGAGGCGATGGCTATTTCAATCAGGGTACCATGCACTTAGCTCAGAGTTGGCACTGTGAGATGGGGAAAGTGAGAGGGGGATACCAGACGACACTAGTCCCAATAGTGTGGCTTCCCTGGTCGCTCAGTGGTAAAGAACTGGCCTGCCAATGCAAGAGACGTGGGTTTGACCCCTAGGTCTGGAAGATCCCCTAGAGAAGGAAATGGCAACCCACTCCAGTATTCTTGCCTGGGAAATCCCACATACAGAGGAGTCTGTCAGGCTACAGTCCATGGGTCACAAAGGAGTTTTACACGATTGAGCAACTAAACAACAACAAATTGGTAGCGTATATATGTCAGTAGACAACTAATAAAAACCTACTGTATAGCACAAGGAACTCTAGTCAATTCTCTGTGGTGACCGAAATGGGAAGGAAATCCAAGAAAGAGAGGCTATATCTATACTTATAGCTGATTCATTCCTATACAGTAAAATCTAACACAAGATTGTAAAGCAATTATACTCCAATAAAAATTAATTAAAGAAAAAGTAGCCACTATGCCACTGCTGAGATAATGTAGCTTCAGTGTTCCGAAAATTTTCAAGGTGATGACGTAGTACTCTCCTCTCATGCCCATCATTTGCTCATTTCAGAAATTTGGAAAATATTCATCTTCTCCTTCCTAGTATGCCCCTAAGTGTGGGGCTATGGAATTCAATGAGAGGGAGTAAGTCTATATGTACTCTATGGACTTTTCCTGGCCAACTGGATACCTATGTACCATTTACTTCTCCCTACTGCTTTGCTGCTTTTAAACAGTCCTCTGGAAAATATCATAAAAGCCAGAAACTAGATAGAGTACATTATCTTATAGACATCTCACTCTGCTTCCCTCTCCAGTAATCTTTCTTAAAAAAACCTTTTGGGTTAAAGCAAATACAAACCTAACTCAGGAGAGATGTTACTAAGGTTTTAGAGTCAGTGACCCACTAAGGTGAATACATCAACATGAGTCTGAATAGGCCAGGCTAGTGATCCTGAACTTCATTCAGAGGACCTCAAAATCACCTGGAGGGTTTGTTGAGCCCCCAGTGAAAGGGTCCTACCCTTAGAGCTTCTGGTTTGGTAGGTCTGGTGTGAGGCCCAAGAACTGTCATTTGCATTAACAGCCAGGACCCAAGTGGCGCTAAGCCTCAGCTTGTTGGGGACCACGCATGAAGATCCACTGGACTAGCTGCTCCAAGTTTGATTCCCAAGCTCATGATCAAACATTAAGATTCACAAATAACATTTCAAAGCAATAATTAACCTTAGCGATAACTCTGAGGAAACTCAGCATTAAGCTACTCAACAGTAAGGAAGAGGCTTAAGGTCAGGTAGAAAGAGTAAAGAAGGTCACATCATAGCACCTGAATTCTAGACAGGAGGGTGCCTTAACCTATAAGTTAGTTGAACTAAGTAGTCTTAGGGAAGTCATTTAATTTCTGATCCTCAACCTCCCCTCTTCAACAGAGAGAAAATACTTGCCTTATCTACTTCACAGTGTCATGGAGACTACAAAATGAGATTTTTTTAAATGATAAATGATGATACTAGATGCAAATAGATGTAAGAATGCTTACTATTCTGCAATGAGCCTGAATAGTGGCTGAGTCCTAATAAAGGGCCGTGCTCCCAACTGTTGCTCATTTGGGATTTATAAGCTGGAAAACTTCTATGATGGAGGATCATACTTTCTGAAGATCCTTAGTGATGTTGACCCTCAAATTTGCCCTGCAAACAACAGTCCCAAAATACATCTTGGCAGATGTGAGCCCTTTGATTTTAAAACCTGCATTTATTTTAAAATATGACATTAAATTCCCTACATGTATTTATCATGCATTTGATACCTTAAGCAAACAGGTTTGCTCCTTGATAGAATTTTAAAAGGCTTAAAGTACACTTTTCAAGAGTTGTTTTCCTGAGCCTGAAATAGAGAAATGGCTATAACATTTTTATTCATTTACCAGTTGTTATCAAATTAGTTCCATATAAAACTTGGAGGGACTCAAACATTAATAAAATTATTTCCATTCTTTGTGTAAACTCAAAACTTTAAGAAGTATTTTCAGCACTAAGTTAAATATTTACTTAGAATCAATAGTCTTCCTAGGCATAGTTTTACTCATAATATATTTTAATAGTGTGTATATGTTGTATATGTGTGTGTGTATACTTCATAACATTTCTATGAGTACCTTTTGTCAAAATTACAAATAATTATTAAAAGTAGAATTCTGACCAGTGTTTTACCCAGCATTTCCCAGTTCCAAAAAATAGAAAAAACATAAGTAAACATGAAACCAACACTTTTCCTTTTTAAAGTCTCTACTCCCACAAGGGCAGGAAAGTTGCATAGTGGTGGATTAACTTAATGCTTAAACAATTAAAAATAAATGAAAGCATTTCACAGTACTCATATCTACATACAAGTTACTAACATGGAAGAATCACACAGGTGGACCATAGCAACATATTCTTTAAGGTAAACATAAGCCAATCTCTTCTCAATAAAAAAGATGAAATATTTACCAGCTATCTGATGAAGTCCTGAACAGTCCATGGAATCCCTGAAATAATGAGTCCACAGGCTTCTGCCTTCCTCTAAACACCATTTCATCCATTTCTCTCACCCTGTTGTTTTTCCCATTTGCAGCAAGACTGCACATGTGTTTACCTAAGTCATTTGCTTGGGTAGGGCCAGCTAGGGAAAAGAAACCACCTTAGGGATTCCAGCTAAGAGACCTGGAGGAGGGAACTTGAATTTTAAAGAACTGATGACTCTAGAAGAGAAGGGGGTGGGGTTGGCAATAGAGCAAATTGGCATGGTGTATATGAAGCAGCAAGTACATAAAATTACATGCTGGGAGGTCTGGTTTTCTGTTGCCTCTGAATAAAGAGGAAATGAAGAAGGGGTATGTGTATGAATTTCCCCAACTGCTCAGCAATCTCCAGCTTTCCACTGAAATGACTTATTTATCCATCATTAGAAGCTACATTTTCCTTTAATATTCTTTTAAGCTGTTGCTGACCTAGTGAAGAAGAAAAAATATTAGACGGCCTCTTAATTGGTATGTTACATAATGACAGCAAGGAAGGCCAAGAAGAGGAGAAACAGCAGAAGAGCCAGCATGCTTTGGGGATGAACAAGGGTCTACTACCCCAGCATGTAGCATTCTGTTTTCTATCTTTTTCCTTTCTCACATCAGCACCATATACATGTAAGCAAAGGGTTTAAGAGCAGCCCAAGAAAATTGCCCCCAACTTTTATTGGAAGAAACAGATAGAAAAATGTTTTGTAATGAAACCATCTTGAATGAAACTTTTTCTGTCAAATTGCAGGTAGATATGCTTAAAGGGTTTCATGACAAGAATTCTATTTAAAAAAATAGAAAATGGAAAAGAAACTATCATCTTGTATCCCATATAAGGATAAGATGTTTGTATACTGCTCTTTTATTTTTGTTCTTATTACACTCTTTCAAATTCTATGTATCATTGCATGCATACTCAGTCTTTCAGTCTTGTCCCACTCCTTGCGACCCCATGGAATGTAAGCCACTGGATTCCTCTGTCCGTGGGGTTGTCCCAGCAAGAATACTGGAGTGAGATGTCATTTCCTTCTCCAGGGGATTTTTCGACCCAGGGATCAAAGCCGTGGCTGCTGCATCTCCTGCATTGTAGGCGAATTCTTTACCGCTGAGCCGCCAGGGAAACTCCCTATGTATTACTGTTTTTTATCAGTTATCATACAGTTGCCATTGAATGTTTGTGTGTGTGTGTGTGTGCATTTGTTGTTGCTATTTTGATGTCTCCCTCTTTCAATTTGAATCACAAACTGCAGGAGCTCTGAGTTTGCCTCATTTTGATCTCCAGCACTTAGCACAATGTTTGGCTAAATTAGGAATCAAAAACATGTATTGAGTACATGATAAACTAGTGCCTAAGAGTGAAACTTTGCTTCTCGAAGGCCCATTCTGAACCTGAACATCACAAACTTTATTTCACATATTGGGTTTCCAGTATAGAAAATATTCTGTGACCAAGTTTTGAGACATATTGCTTTACATCAGGGCTTCCCAGGTGCTGCAGTGGTAAAGAATCCACCTGCCAATGCAGAAGAACGAGAGACATGAGTTTGATCACTGGGCCAGGAGATCCTCCGGAGGAAGAAATGACAACCCACTCCACTATTCTTGCCTGGGAAATCTCACAGACAGAGGAGCCTGGTGGGATACAGTCTATGGGGTATCAAAGAGTTGGACACAACTGAGCTCGCTCACACACACACACACACACACACACACACACACACTTAATTTATAGCATTGTTTAAGGAGAGACCTGGTTCACAAGTAAACACTATCCATTTAAATCAGTCAGTTGAGGTTGAAAACTTATTAAATTAGTAACAAGTCCCAACTGGGCTTCCCTGATGTCTCAGTGGTAAAGAATCCACCTGTCAATGCAGGGTTCATCCCTGGGTGGGAAGGATCCCTTGAAGAAGGAAATGACAAACCACTCCAGTATTATTCCCTGGAGAATTCCATGGAGAGAGGAACCTGGCAGGCAATACCGTACTTGGGGTCACAAAAGAGCTAGACCTAATATGTTGACTAAACAAACAATAACACAGGTCCCAAAACTCTGCTCTCCCCATTTTTATTCTTAACTAATTCAATTCTTTATTCAGTTCAGTTCAGTCACTCAGTCCTGTCCGACTCTTTGCAACCCCATGGAATGTAGCAGAGCAGGCTTCCCTGCCCATCACCAGCTCCTGGAGCTTGCCCAAACTCGTGTCCATTGAGTCAGTGATGCCATCCAACCGTCTCATCCTCTGTCGTACCCTTCTCCTCCTGGTGAGTGCAATTATGCAGTAGTTAGAACATTCTTTGTCATTATCTTTCTTTGGGCTTGGGATGAAAACTGACCTTTTCCAGTCCTGCTGTGGAAGTCCACAGTCCACTGTGGAGTTTCCCAAATTTGCTGGCATATTGAGTGCAGCACTTTCACAGCATCATCTTTTAGGATTTGAAATAGCTCAGCTGGAATTCCATCACCTCCACTAGCTTTGCTCATAGCGATACTTCCTAAGGCCCACTTGACTTCACATTCCAAGATGTCTGGCTCTAGGTGAGTGATCATACCATCGTGGTTATCTGGGTCATGAAGATCTTTTTTATATAGTTCTTCTGTGTATTCTTGCCGCCTCTTTTTAATATCTTCTGCTTCTGTTAGGTCCATGCCATTTCTGTCCTTTATTGTGCCCATCTTTGCATGAACTGTTTCTTTGCTATCTCTATTCTTGAAGAGATCTCTAGTCTTTCCCATTCCAGTGCTTTCCTCTATGTCTTTGCATTGCTCACTTAGGAGGGCTTTCTTATCTCCCTTTGCTATTCTTTGGAACTCTGCATTCAGATGGGTATATCTTTCCTTTTCTCCTTTGCCTTTCACTTCTCTTTTTCTCAGCTATTTGAAAGACCTCCTCAGACAACCATTTTGCCTCTTTGCATTTCTTTTCCTTGGGGACGGTTTTGATCACCACCTCCTGTACAATGTCACGAACCTCCATCCATAACACTTCAGGCTCTCTGTCTATCAGATCTAATCCCTTGAATCTTTTGGCCACTTCTACTGTATAATCATAAGGGATTTGATTTAGATCAGACCTGAATGGTCTAGTAGTTTTCTCTACTTTCTTCAGTTTAAGTATGATTTCTTTTCAATAAATAGTTCTTGATCTGAGCCACGGTCAGCTCCTAGTCTTGTTTTTGCTGACTGTATAGACCTTCTCCATCTTTGGCTGCAAAGAATATAATCAATCTGATTTTGGTATTGACCATCTGGTAATATGTCCAGGGGCAAAGGAAAAGCCCCAACAAGATGGTAGGAGAGGCAAAATCACATGTAGAATCAAACCCCCTACCTGCCAGAGACACTCAGAGGTCTCAAATAAATCCTTGTGTGCCCTAGGACCCTGGGACCCCACAGAGAATAAGCCAGACCTGCCTTCGAGTGTGTGAGTGTCTCCTGTGGAGGCATGGGTCAGCAGTGGCCTGCCATAGGGACAGGGGTTCTGACTGCAGCAGACTTGAGAGGCAAGGCATGTGGCATAAGTCCTCTTGGAGGAGGTGGCTATTAGCCCCATCATTGAGGCACTGAGCAGATGACCCACAAACTGGAGAACAATTATACCAAAGAAGTTCTTGCACTGTTACAAAATTCTAGGATCCACAACAAGTTTCCCAACCTGGGGATCTGGCAAAGGGACTGAGAGCACCCAGGGAATTTGACTTTGGAGGCCAGTGAGATTTGATTACAGAACATCTACAGGACAGGCTGGGGAAGCAGACTCTTGGAGGGCACAAACAAAACCTTGTGCACACCAGGACTCAGGAGAAAGGAGCAGTGACCACCACAGGAGACTGACTCAGACTTGCCTGTGAGTGTCCAGGAATCTCTGGTGGAGGCGTGGGTTGACAATGGCATACCACGGGGTCAGTGGCACTGAATACAAGATTCCTGGCATAAATCCTTTTGAAGGAGGTTACCATTACCACCATTACCCCTAACATAGATCTTCCTCAGGCCATAAAACATGGAGGGAACACAGCCCTACCCATCAATAAAAATTGGATTAAAGATTTACTGAGCATGACCCTGCCCAAACAAAACAAAACCCAGATTCCCCCACAGCCAGTGGAAGCTTCCACAAGCCTCTTATCCTTATCTATCAGAGGGCAGACAGAATGAAAGCCACAATCACAGAAAACTGACCAATGAATGTATCACAGTGAAACTATGAGCCATGCTGTGTAGGGCCACCCAAGACAGATGGGTCATGGTGGAGAGTTCTGACAAAACATCGCTCACTGGAGAAGGGAATGCCAAACCACTTCAGTATTCTTGCTTTGAGAATCCCATTAACAGTATGAAAAGGCAGAAAGATATGACAATGAAAGATGAACCCCCCAGGTGCATAGAAGCCCAAGATACTACTAGAAATGAGTGGGAAAATAGCTCTAGAAAGAATTAAAAAGCTGAACCAAAGTGAAAACAATGTTCAGTTGTGGATGTGACTGGTGATGAAAGTAAAGTTCAATGCTGTAAGGAATAATACTGCATAAGAACCTAGAATGTTAGGTCCATGAATCAAGGTAAATTGGAAGTGGTCAAACAGGAGATGGCAAGAGTGAATATTGACATTTTAGGAGTCAATGAACGAAAATGGACTGGAATTTAATTCAGATGATCATTATATATACTACTGTGGACAAGAATCCCTTAGAAGAAATGGAGTAGCCATCATAGTCAACAAAAGAGTCTGAAATGCAGCACTTGGGTGCAATCTCAAAAACAACAGAATGATCTCTGTTCGTTTCCAAGGCAAACCATTCAATATCACAATAATCCGAGTCTATGCACCAACGATTAATGCCATAGAAGCTGAATTTGAATGGTTCTTTGATGACCTACAAGACCTTCTAGAACTAACACCAAAAAAAAGATGTCCTTTTCATTATAGGGATTGGAATGCAAAAGTAGGAAGTCAAGAGATACCTGGAGTAACAGACAAGTTTGGCCTTGGAATACAAAATGAAGCAGGGAAAAGGCTAACAGAGTTTTGCCAAGAGATGATGAATTATAAATAAGGTAATTCTTTTAATTGACAAATATTTCATAGCAAACACTCTCTTCCAACAACACAATTCTTTATTGTGACATCATCATCATTGTTATTATTATTGTGACCTAATGATTATTTATTAGGACATCACAAAGTTTTTCATTCAAAAATTAGCATTGATGTTTAGGAAAAATATAAATGGAATAAAATGTATTCATTATATTAAGACCACATCTACATTCTAAAGCATTAGCTAGAATAGAGTGGGCATTCAATGAATCGACAGTAACTAATTGGGGAAAATAAATAATCATCATAATTTTCCCATTTAGTGCAGAAAGTTCGACCATTGATAGAAATCTAGATAAAGCAAAGTTACAAGAAGTATATAGATAACCTGATTGTTCCCAAGAGATGATGAATTATAAATAAGGTAATACTTTTAATTGACAAATATTTCTGTAGAAAAGGCATTCTTGTTATAAAGAAAAAATAGAGATCAATAGCCATCATCCACTTTTCCCCTGATTCCTCCCTTTGATTTCATGGTGCATAAATTAAGAATGATTCTGAAATTTCAAAGGGATGTCAGCTTAAGAGAAGAAATAAGAAGAAAAAATAAATCTCCATTTTTAGATCTCTTGTTGAATTGTAAGATAGCCCGTACATCAAACAAAGTGATTATAAATAAGCAGAAGGGCTGTTTACTTTAAATTTAAAATAATTAATGCAGACACTTATTACCTGGACTGTATTATTGAGCAAAAATGTAGCAACTCTTTTTTTAAACAAATTTTTAACTTAAAAAATTAAATTGTATAAGAAAGTCAGATTGTCTTCTCACTACTCTTCTATCAAATAAGTTTTAAGTCCTCTTCTCAAGCACAGCCGTGGGTATGCAATTCTCCTGCTTAAATATCTTCAATGGATCTCTTTTGCCATTCTTTTTAATTTTGCATTCAATATCCTTCTAGATATTCTCTGGGCCACCTTTGCCATGTAAAACTTCACAATATATCCTATGCGTCAATTATACAAACTAGCTGTGCTATAAAACCTGTATTCTTGGGTCTCAATATTCCTTCACACTATTTCCTTTCCCCTCTAAGTCCATCCTGAATAAAGTTCACCCATCTTACTGAAAATATACATTTCTTCAAGGGCTAGCTTAAATGCTTTTGCATCTAAGAAATATTTCTTAAACTCACCTAGTTGACTGCCACCTTCCTCCCTTCCATATTTCCATCATGCCTCCAATTCCTAGCAGTATATTTTGTTTTGTATTAGAATTTTTCCATATAAATCTCTATCTTCCATGTTGTATATTTAAGCATTTGGGGGGGAAGATATCATATTTTCTTAATTTCTAGAATTTCTCTGCACAGACACCCCTAATAACAACTGCCCTGATATGATAATCCATACATAGTAGACGTCCAATGTTGTCTGATGAACTAAAAAGTTTTCTTAAAAAGAACACAGATTTTAGAAAATAATTTTCTAAAATTTAAGGTTATCTCAGACTATCAGAATGGCTAAGTTAGGAATTTACATGAGAGTGATTCAAATTTCCTTAGAAAGTCATGCATATTTTGATTACTTTAACTTCAACCAAGGTTCCATGGTTGGTGAAGTCTGACACTGTCAGTAGACAGGTGAAGAATGAGAATTTCTTACTATATGTTCGCCTTTGAGATTGGTTAGAAATTGAAAAGAGGAACATAGAGATGGAATAATGCTTTGCATTAAGAAAGATTCTTTGTAGAAAACAGAACTGGGGAAAGGAAGTCACTTAGGGAATCATTCAATGAAATTCGATTTTGTGCTCTGAAAAATTGAGATCCTTCTCATATTCTAACAGCCTAGCTAAATTTAACCCCTAGATCTTCTAAAGTTTGCCCTTAAAGAAATGCTGATCATACTATAAGATATATAAGGTGATTGCATAAGCAAATAACCTTTGTTCATTACCGGTGATTAAAACAGGAAAAGAAAATAATTGTACTTTGGAAATCTAAGTGTTTTCATAATGCATTGTAACAAATCCAAAAAAGCTATTAAAAGTTATTACTTTGGCTGGACCACCAAAACCTGTGGAAAGTTGAAGCTTTGGTGTGCCACATTACTTTATTAAGGGACTTTTGCTATGCATATGGAAACAGTGTCTTTTAATTATCCTAAAGGTTATTTGAAAGTGAAAGTTGCTCAGTCATGTTCAACTCTTTGCGACCCCATGGACTATACAGTCCATGGAATTCTCCAGGCCAGAATACTGGAGTGGGTAACCTGTCCCTTCTCCAGGGGATCTTCCCGACCCAGAAATCGAACCAGGGTATCCTGCTCTATAGGCGGATTCTTTACCAACTGAGCTATCAGGGAAGCACAATGGGTCAAAAAATTGTCTGGATTTTTTTTTTTTTATTATTATTAAGTATTCTTTCTGAGATTCACTTAATAAGTGAATCACATCAAGAGACACTAATGCACTGAAGTGTAGTATTAATTTACGACAACTTGTATTTTAAATTAAGAGTAACTGACCTGATTTTGCAAGAATTAGAAATTTCTATGCAAATGACACTGAATTCTAAGGGAAGTATTTGATAACCGTGAACTTATTTACCTGAATTCCTCTTCCGAGTGTGGGAAGACCTACTCCTTTTTAACATATCTCCCATTAATGTTTTCATCTTTTTGTGTTGTTTCCTCCTTTGGTTCCCACTCATCCATTGTTCCCTGAATCATCTGTAGCTTCATCAATAGTCAATCTATTATCATAATATTAAAACAAATTGGTACTGAATGCTGAATCCTTAGTTTCTTTACAACTGGATTCCCTGATGGCATCTTGAATTCAACAAGTCAAACTTCTTTACTCTTTTTCTTCACTAGTCAAACATGTTTCTTGTAAACTATCTGTGAAAAGTCATCGTCCATTCCTTCCACTATTTCCAGACCAATTTCTGTACTATAAAAAAGACGAAATAGCTATTTTGAAATTCTTTGTAATACTGTTTGGAAAAACTCTTTCTACCTAAGGGTCTAAAATGTGCTTTTCTCCTCTACCGTTCAGTAAAGCCCAAGGTTGCCTGTTCCTAAACACTCTACTGTCTCCTTTCTGAATCTTTCAAAATCACAGCTTTTCATGAAAGTTTATGATTATCTATTTTAATACCCTGATTATCCCTGAAAAAGACTTAAAGTTACACTGCTTAAGAAAAAAACAATATAAACAATGAAATGATTAGAAATGTATATCCCACCTCCAGGTTAACTGTAACTCCTTGGGTGGTTTCCTTTCAGAAAATTTGTTTTGTTGTAAAGGCAAACTAGTAATACAGATACAGGATTTCTCACAAACTCATGAGGTTTATAATCCTGAATTTCCTAAGGATCATGTTTCTAAACCTGCCATGAGGTACACCTTAGAATTATTTCAACCTTGAGAAAACATGGATTAACAAGCAAAATTAATGCCTTCTGCCTTACTCTCAGCTTAAAAAGAAAAAAAGAAAGGAGAAAAATTAAAGACTGGCTTCTTCTTCTCCGGGGGCTACCATTTAATCAGCTACCCTATCATGTTCCCAGTCACAGTGGTTTAATATCTGATACACTTCATCCTCCATTCCCAGGACTCAGATTCTTCCTGTAGTTTTTCACCCTCTAGCATAGACATTTACCACTTACCCCTAATTTATGACAAACAACCTCTCTGTACTAAGTTTACTTTGTATTCAGTTTGGATGGCACAAGATTAAACTTCCTAGAGCATAATAAATATATTTTCATCAATCACTTATGTTCTTATAAATGCCTGCAGCATTAATTTCAAGTGATTTTGGCTGAAATTCAAGGTTTTCTTATCCCTCCTAGGTCCTAAAATCTCATCAAGCTTGAACTGATTTGGTTTTTCCTTAAACATTTTCTTTAAAACTAGGATTGATAAGCTTTGACTTCAGGCCTTAAATTTGATTTTATAATTCTTGCTTGCATTTTTTTATCCTACTTGTCCTCAGTGGCAGTTCCTCCTCTTCCACTAGGCCATCCCTAACTTTTCCAATTCTCATTTTTATCCCTGTTTTCTCTACAGTGACAATTAATTACACACTGTTCTATTTGGGGCAGATAGAGTAGACCCTTTCATATCACTTGTGTGCATGTGTTCTATATCTATCAGTCTCTCTGTATATTTATATATAGAGAGAGACCAAAGTATGGTCCATGGACCTGAAGCATCACTAACATCTGGGAACTTGTTAGAATATAGAGTCTCAGAACTACTAGATCAGAATCAGCATTTTAACAAAATCCCCAAGAGTCTTATGCACATTAAAGTTTGCGAAGTGCTGCTTTAGAGTTATACTTTTAAAAGCACACACCCATAGACACAGACAAGCACATATATATACCTCTCAAGAAAGGCAATGCCAAAGAATGCTGAAACTACAGCACAATTGCATTCATCTCACATGCTAGTAAAGTAATGCTTAAAATTCTCCAAGTCAGGCTTCAGCAATATGTGAACTGTGAACTTCCAGATGTTCAAGCTGATTTTAGAAAAGTCAGAGGAACCAAAGATCAAATTGCCAACATCCGCTGGATCATCAAAAAAGCAAGAGAGTTCCAGAAAAACATCTATTTCTGCTTTATTGACTATGCCAAAGTCTTTGACTGTGTGGATCACAATAAACTGTGGAGAGTTCTGAAAGAGATGGGAATACCAGACCACCTAACCTGCCTCTTGAGAAACCTGTATGCAGGTCAGGAAGCAACAGTTAGAACTGGACATGGAACAACAGACTGGTTCCAAATAGGAAAAGCAGTATGTCAAGGCTGTATATTGTCACCCTGCTTATTTAACTTATATGGAGAGTACATCATGAGAAATGCTGGGCTGGAGGAAGCACAAGCTGGAATCAAGATTGCCGGGAGAAATATCAATCTCAGATATGCAGATGACACCACCCTTATGGCAGAATGTGAAGAACTGAAGAGCCTCTTAATAAAAGTGAAAGAGGAGAGTGAAAAAGTTGGCTTAAAGCTTAACATTCAGAAAACTAAGATCATGGCATCTGATCCCAACACTTCATGGCAAATAGATGGGGAAACAGTGGAAACAGTGTCGGACTTTATTTTTCTGGGCTCCACAATCACTGCAGATGGTGATTGCAGCCATGAAATTAAGAGACGCTTACTTCTTGGAAGGAAAGTTATGACCAACCTAGATAGCAGATTAAAAAGCAGAGACATTACTTTGCCAACAAAGGTCTGTCTAGTCAAGGCTATGGTTTCTTCAGTGGTCATGTATGGATGTGAGAGTTGGACTATAAAGAAAGCTGAGTGTCAAAGAATTGATGCTTTTGAATTGTGGTGTTGGAGAAGACTCTTGAGAGTCCCTTGGACTGCAAGGAGATCCAACCAGTCCATCCTAAAGGAAATCAGTCCTGGGAGTTCATTGGAAGGACTGATGTTGAAGCTGAAACTCCAATACTTTGGCCATCTGATGCGAAGAGCTGACTCACTGGAAAAGACCCTGGTGCTGGGAAAGATTGATGGCAGGAGGAGAAGGGGCCGACAGAGGATGAGATGGTTGAATGGCATCACTGACTCGATGGACATGGGTTTGGGTAGACTCTGGGAGTTGGTGATGGACAGGGAGACCTGACATGCTGTGGTTCATGGGGTTGCAAAGAGTCGGACACAACTGAGCGACTGAACTGAACTGAATAGAACATGTTGATTATAATATATAAGATGATACATAATGCATTGTGTGATTTTTTACAGTTCCTTTCCTCCAAATGCATAAGCAGTGATGGCTAAAGCTGGCTTATACAAGCTAGCAAAATCCAATTATTAAAATTATAGTAAGTTTCTGAAATAGTTGCTAAATGCAGCCATTCTTAGCATTAAGTGATACAAACTTAAGAGGAAATCATACTGGGGACAAAAATGCCATGCTAAAAACTCATAATTTCCTAGTTATTTTACTCATTCTACTATTAATATATGCTGAATTGGCTTAGAACTATTATGCCTGTTTGGTGTAATATTTTATAATGATGTGTATGCCTCTTTGCAACTGAGTGACCTTTGGTTAGTTGCTTTATATCAGTCATTAAAATAATATCTATGCAGTGGAAATTCACAAGTGTTACAAATCAGAGCTTGGTTTATTGTTCTGATTGTCTGGATTTAGAAAAGTGATGGAGAAAATGATAATAATGCAGATTAGACTTCAAGGTATGTCTTATCCATAAACAGATGAATAGAAAAAGAAGATGTGGTGTGTGTGTATATATATATCCTGTGTATGTATATATACATTTTATATACACATCATATATATATGTGTGTGTGTATTTTTTATACACACACAGACATAAACACAAAATGAAATATTACAAAGGCATAAAAGAATAAAATTTTGCCATTTGAAACAACATGAATGGATTTGGAGGGCATTATGCCAAGTGAAATAAGTAAGACAGAAAGAAATACTGTATGACATCACTTAAATGTGAATCTAAAGAACATGGCAGACTAGTGCATACAACAGAAATAGAGGCAGAGTCACAGACACAGAGAACAAGTTAAAGGTCACCAGTGTGTGTGTGTGTGTGTGTGTGTGTGTGTGTGTGTGTGTGTGGTGGGGGGCAATATAGTGGAAGGGGAGTGAAAAACACCAAGTTTTGAGTATAATATAGGCTACAAGGATTTATTGTACAACACAGGGAATATAGTCAATATTTTGTAATAATTAAATGGAGTGCAAGATTTAAATTTTGTACAAAAATTTAAGAAACCAAACAAAAAAGATTTAGTTTAAAAATCACTTTTTAGGTACATCACAAAACATACACTAACATGTGTTTTCTTTTTCTGAAGAAGCCTATTGAACATTGACCAGCACATGACTGGGTGAAGACACTAGAACTAGAATGTTCCTACAATGAACAAAAACTTGACATGTTTTGGATGTAAAAAAAACATTTTCAGACATCTATAGAAACTAAAGTAATCCACCCTATAGGTTTTCATCAATTCATGCATAATATATTCAAAATTCTAAACATGTACTTCATTAGAGACTGGGATAAGTGTGTTTTTCAGTTTCTCATTGGGAAATCAGTTCATTATCATTTAAATTTATCCAAAAAACTGAACTAGGAGATTCGAATTATAAATGAAATATTGATTTACTCTCTAGCACTATCTACTCAAAGACAAAATAGCTGAATGAAATCTGAAAAGATCCATTATTAAGATATACAACTTACCTATTCAAATGGCAACTCTCACATCTGAATGTCTAACTAATTTCTTAGTCTAGATTTCTGGGTGTAACATAAACACAGGAAAAGGCCAAAACATCATTCTAGCTTTTCAAATTCAGGTTAGAACTGTTTTTTTTCCTTACCGCATTTGGAATCTATACCCATAATGTATAAATCAAATAAAAATTCAGTTCAGTCTCTCACTTGTGTTTGACTCTTTGCAGCCCCATGAACTGCAGTATGCCAGGCTTCCATGTCCGTCACCAACTTCTGGAGCTTGCTCAAACTCATGTCCATTGAGTCAGTGATGCCATCCAACTGTCTTATCCTCTGTTGTCCCCTTCTCCTCCTGCCTTCAATCTTTCCCAGCATCAGGGTCTTTTCAAATGAGTCAGTTTTTCGCATCAGGTGGCCAAAGTATTAGAACTTCAGCATCAGTCCTTCCAATGAATATTCAGGACTGATTTCATTTAGGATTGACTGGTTTGATTTCCTTGCTGTCCAAGGGACTCTCAAGAGTCTTCTGCAACACCACAGTTCAAAAGCATTAATTCTTCAGTTCTCAGCCTTCTTTATGGTCCAGCTCTCACATTAGTTTTACTTATTTCCATCAGTTTTATTTGTTTTCAACCTCAGCATTATCCTTAACAGAATAACAAAAATGTAAGTATTATGGGATCATGCAATTCCCAGGTGGCCCTAGTGGAAAAGAACCCACCTGCCAATGCAGGAGATATAAGAGACACAGGTTGAATCCCTGGATCGGGAAGATCCCCTGGAGAAGGGCACAGCAACCTACTCTAGTATTCTTCCCTGGAGAATCCCATGGACAGAGGAGCCAGGTGGGTGACTGTCCATAGTGTCGCAAAGAGTCAGACAGGACTGAAGCAACTTAGCAAGTATTATGGGAGCAAAGAGAAGATGATGCTGTTTGAGAAAAGTGAATGAAGCTAGTCAGTTCACTATACCATGAATGGCTTAGTTTGGTTTAGTTTAGTAATAGTCTAAACCTTGGCTGTTACAAAAACTTAAAGAACTGTCCACAAGGGAAGCTTATATTTCCTCAGAGTGACATATTCCAAAAGACATATAGTGAATACATTGATTCAGTTCATTGATCATTTTTCTTATGCTTTTGCTATGTTTTATATATACTTTCAAAAATTTTTACCATAAGCATGTATCAATTCAAATGAAAGTCAAGAGCAACCAGGTAAGAGTCTAAACCTAAGTGTCTGAGTAGACCTGCATGAATCTCAGAGATAGAACATTGGCTTTGGCTGATTTTGACCACTTTTCTTCTTCTCAGGAGGCAGTATGTTCTTAGAAGTCAGTTTTTCAAGATTCAAATCCTGGCTCTGCTTCTTCCTAGATGTATGACTTTAGGCAAATTATCTCAACTCTTTAATCCTTAGTTAATCCATTCATAAAACAAGATATTAGTAGCTCCCTTAAAGGGCTGTGGGGAGATTAAATTAGATAATACACATTTGGCAGGAATATAATAAACACTCATTAAGAGGTATTTCTTGTCATTATTTTTGACCTCCTCCTTAAGTTCTGTATGTCAAAATATTAGCAACTTAGGTGGTTTCCCTGTTGCTATGCTGCATTTTAATGCATTCCATGAAAGCATTTTCACTGTTACACAGAAAAGAGTTGAGGCTGGCTTTAAAGGCTGACGGAGACAATTCAGTCCTGGTTTTCCCATTCACCATCCGGGATTGTGAGCAACTTGCCCTCTCAGTTTATTTTCTCCTGTGTCAGATAAGGCAACATTTCACAGAGGCTGCATGGAAATTAAATAAGATAATGCATGTACAGCGCCTTCACCCAAAACCTGGAACCTTGTGAAAACCGGCTATATGCGTTCACCAAAATCAACCGCAGACATGCAGTGTTTCCATAGGGTGGCTTTCCAGGTTATTTCTATACATATTTAATTCATGTTATTATTTATACATCTAGTTTAGAGTTCCACTCCAAATTTGAGTAAACGAAGTTAATGAAAAATATATCTAAGTACTACTCTGCCTCAACATTTTCTTGTACATGAGGATGAAAAAAAAACTTGGAGAAAAAAAAAAGCCCATTACTTTAAAAAAGTTTCAGATATATTTTTCTTAATCTATCACCACAGCAATATCCAAGGATCAAGGCCACAGAGGCTTTTCTAAAGCAGCTACCTTATTAAAATTCGAGATTTCCCAGATAGTGCTAGCTCCTGCAATAGTGGAGACATAAGAGATGTGGGCTTCCCTGATAGCTCAGTTGGTAAGAATCCGCCTGCAATGCAGGAGATCCCGGGTCGATTCCTCAGTCAGGAAGATCTGTTGGAGAAGAGATAGGCTACCCACTCCAGTATTCTTGGGCTTCCCTTGTGGCTCAGCTGGTAAAGAATCTGCCTGCAATTTGGGAGACCTGGGTTTGATCCCTGAGTTGGAAAGATCCCCTGGAGAAGGGAAAGGCTATCCACTCCAGTATTCTGGCCTGGAGAATTCCCTGGACTGTATAGTCCATGGGGTCACAAAGAGTTGGACACAACTGAGCGACTTTCACTCACAAGAGACATGGGTTCGATCCCTAGGTGGGGAAGATCCCATGCAGAAGGGAATGGCAGCCCCCTCCAGTATTCTTGCCTGGAAAATTCCATGGACAGAGGTGCCTGGGGTTTGCAAAAGTCAGACATGACTGAGCACTCACTGCTCACATGTTAAGATGCATTCAAACTTCTCTGCTTCCCACATATTCATTTGCACACATGGTTATGCACACCTCGGGACTTGAATAGCACTTCAGCCTTGGTTTTTAAACTGATTCCTGCATCTTTGTTTGGGAACAACAATGTGTATAGCACACTCAACAATACAGATATGGTTTCCAGCAGACATTTAGAGCAGAATGGCTAGAGGAGCCTGTTTAATTTTCATGGACAATGGAGATTTGTTTAAATTCCTCTACACTGGATTGAAAGTTGATCTTCCATATTGCTTTAACATATACTGTGGTCAAATTTTCAAAGGTGTGAATGCAAAATAATAAGATTCAGCAACATTTTTCGCATTGCCATATAAAAATTATGCTTCGTGTAAGATTCATGTAAGATTCTACACATATGTGTATATATACATATATACAGATACATGTACAATTTTACTTATATTTGTATAGGCCTTACAGGCCAAGGCTACCACAGGTACTAAGCTTTTGTTTTTCACTACAGTCCTAGTAAAGGGTTGGCTATTATTTTAGAGATTGCATTATTTTAGAATGCATGTGAAACAGAGCATACAATACCCTGTTTTCTATGGTGAAGGAGAATTTCTAAACAGGCTCCCCTCCCACCCAAGATGTTTTTATTCTGGTTGTTTTTTACCCAAGAGAAATGCTGAGTGCACTTTTTCTCAATCATGACACAAACTTTAGCAAGACTCAACAGAAAGTCAAAAGAGCCTATACTGTGCATGCCAGGCTTCCCTTCTGTCCTGAAATTTGCGGTTTCAATTGATGCTAATGAATAAGTCCAAGTAAACTTAATGGGCTTTAATTTTATTTCTAACAACTAGGAGAATGGAGGTTTATGTGTTTGCATATAATATAAAAATAAAGAGATATTTATATAATAAGGAAGGGCAGGATTTTTCTGTGGTAATATTTCAAGAGAAGAGTACCAGACAAATTACTTCAGGCACAAAAAAAACTAGGTCAGGTCACAAGCAACATTAGGAAAACACACCAATTTTTAAAACTGTGTGGGTTCCAAAAGAGAAGCACACAATGCAATTACTTACCATTTATACAGTGCCTAATAGATAAGAAAGCAGAAATATATTTTATTGTGAAATCTTCCAAATAACCTTGTTCAGTTGTTAAATTGTGTCTGACTCTTTGCCATCCCCTAGACTGCAGCACACCAGGCCTCCCTGTCCTTCACCATCTCCCAGAGCTTGCTCAAATTCATGTCCATTGAGTCAGTGGTGCCATCCAACCATCTCATCCTCTGTCATCCCCTTCTCCTCCTGCCCTCAATCTTTCCCAGCATCAGGGTCTTTTTCAAATGAGTTGGCTCTTTGTACCAGGTAGCCAGAGTATTGGAGCTTCAGCTTTAGCATCAGATCTTCCAATGAATATTCAGGGTTGATTTCCTTTAGGATTGACTGGTTTGATCTCGCTATCCAAGAGACTTTCAAGAGTCTTCTTCAACACCGTAGTTCAAAAGTATCAGTTTTTCAGTGTTCAGCCTTCTTTATGGTTCAACTCTCACATCCGTACTAGGAAAACCAGAGCTTTGACTATATGGACCTTTGTCGGTAAAGTGATGTCTTTGCTTTTTAATATGCTGTGTAGTTTTGTGATAGCTCTTCTTCCAAGGAGCAAGCAGCTTTTAATTTAGTGGCTGCAGTCACCTTCCGCAGTGATCCTTTTTTCTTTTTTTGAATTCTGAATAACCTATTAGCTATTAATTAGCACTTTCCCCCCTTGATTTTGTCAGTCTAAAATCAGAGTTTTGAAGTACCACCTACCCACCTGACAGAGAAATTCTATATAACAAGGCTAGAATTTAAATATCTACTCAAAACTGTTGAATTTATAGGTTACATGAAATCACTGATTACCAAAGTCGGCTAGAGCCTCCTCTTTTTTCCATTATGTCTTCTTCATGTCTTCAGGGGCTTACTCTTTCTTTCTCATGAGGATGGTGGATGTCGTTCAGGTATTTGTTAAAATGACTAGTATAGTTGATTTGCAATATTGTCTTGGTTTCAGGGAAATGGCAACCCACACCAGTATTCTTGCCTGGAGAATCCCATGGTCGGAGGAGCCTGGTAGGCTACAGTCCAAGGGGTCACAAAGAGTTGGACACGACTGAGCGACTTCACTCACTCAGGTGTATAGCAAAGTGAATCAGTTATACATATCTACATATCTGCTCTTTTTTAGATTCTTTTCCCACACAGGCCATTACAGAGTACCAAGAGTTCCCTGCGCTATAGGGCAGGTTCTCAATAGTTATCTATTTTATATACAGAAGTGTGCTATGTCAATTCCAATCTCCCAATTCCTCAATGATTTTTTACTGTCTAGGTCTAAATTTTTCCGTTTGTCACTTTCTTAATCTAAATGCCAATAGTCTCTAGAATATATTGCTGGCTTGAATTGAACCTGTAGTTCCAGCGATCTTATTTATTTCCCGATTTGTTGTTTCTGTCCCGTTTGTTTGTTGAACCTTCCTTTCTCACTGTCCTGTCTTCGTTTCTTGTATACATTTCCTGGTGGCGCCATAACAAAACAGCTCAACTTAGATGGCTTTAAATAACAGAAATTCTCTTGGAGTTCTGGAGTCCAGAAGTCAGAAATCCAGGCATGCTGGCAGGACCAGACTCTCTCTGAAGTCTCTCTGGGAGAACCTGTCCCACACCTCTCTCTTAGCTCCTGATGTTACCAGCAATTTCTGCTCGGCTTTTGCTGGCTTGTAGACCCATCAATTGAAACTCTGCCTCTGCCTTCACATGGCTGTTTTCTCTCTGTATCTGAGTCTGAATTTCATCTCTTCTTACAAGGACATCATTTCTATTGGATTAAGATATCAATTCAGGACGACCTCACCTTAGCTTGTCTGTGTGTGCAAAGATCCTGTTTCTAAATAAGAGCACATTCACAGGGAACAAGAGGTTGGGACTTCAACCCATCTTTTGGAGGGACACAATTCAACTCAGAAAATACCATCTCCTACTGCTCAAAATATGACCCAGTTCCATCAAGGAGATGCTTCTCATTTCTTCAATTCATACTTTCCCGAATTTTCATTGATTGAATGATTCACTGGGGGCATTAACTATGACAGGTTTGTTCATCCCCGTACTCGAGGAGGCTGGAGGGGTGGCTGCTACATATTAATAGTAAGAACTCAATCAGTATTTGTTGAACGAAAGACTATATTCAACAAGCAAATGAATTTATACTATATAATTCAGTTATTTTTGGACCCAGTGGCTTAGGGTTATTTGCTTTATTTAAATTAATTGCTCCTCTAAAAGAATGTGAAGGACACTGTTTTATCCCTGTTTTCAATTTCAGAGTCACAGAGTCCAGCATAGGATTCCCACGTGGATGATAATCTGATAAATGCTTTGCTAATTGATTGGTCTAGAAAAATCTGATTGAAAGGCACTGAGACATCAATCGCCTGTTTAGAGACATTTAGAAAAAGTGGAAGGCTATTTCAGGCAGGAAAAGGCCTATTGAGATGAAAGCAAAGCCGAATAGATTGGTGATTAATGTTTTGCTTAAACCAAATGCAAAGTCTTTCAATATTATAGAAAATTCCAGATATCTAGCTGATTAGAATTGTTTAGATACCATCTGGACATATCTTTCAGACTTCAAGTTTTGATTTTTTTTGATGATATGTTTTTCTCTCCATTTGTATGTTTTATTAGGAAAAAAGACATGTATCTGTTTATATACCCAATTTACTGCTAAATAGCATTTTAACTAGAAAATCAGAAGAACAACTCCCGCAGCCTTGACTATTAACTTTTCATAACTCCTCATCAGCTTCACAATGGGGAACAGAAGAAGCCTCACACCTGGGGTTGTAAACGTGACAAAGACTACTTGAAATAAGAGAATTAAACAATTTCCATCTTTCTATTAATGCTTTTACTTAAGTAGTCTGTTTATCCCAAAAGCAAGCCCAAATGCTCATTTTCTTAACCCTGCTGATTAAATATCTGCAAAATTTAACAGACATCCATGCCACCCACAGAAAATAGAGCAGATAAAAGAAACTGCATGAATTCCCATAAATCACAGATGGAGAAAGGGAAAACAGGATTTGTCAAGTGGGCATAAATCTTCTGCACATGTTTGAAGTAAAAACGTTTGGGGAAAATGGTACCTTTGGGAAATTTGTGTATGTGTTCTTTTTTTGCTTTTTCAGTTGAGTATTGTGTGATAGCACACACAGAGGGCAGACTCTTGCCTGTGTCACAAAGCCCTCAAGCCATTAAAAGGTCTGGTTAAAGCCACCTTGTTTGCAATGCAAATTAACAAACAACATGGTGCCTTCAATTGCAGGTGAGCCTTAATAAGCCTGCTGATTGCTTCTTAAGAGTGCAGTTATTTTGTGCTTAAGGGATGCCTGAATGGTTGAGAAACTGAGCGTTTCACAAGAACCCTCACAATGGACAGAAGTGATTGCATGTGGAAGAGTAGGTATGGTTATTGTGGTTGAGCAAAGAATTCAGATTTTTGTCCACTGAAGTGCATTCATGGATGTCAGACGCGTTTGTCCACAAAGCTCTCAAGCACACAGAGAGTAGGTTTAGAATGTATGCCGGTCTAGGAAATCCTTCACGAGTCTCTTTCAGAGGTATAACTCTGGCAGGAACATAGAGGCTTAGAGGTTGATAAAAGATGCAAATTGGCCTAGCTGTGCCAGGACCAGGTTCTTGCATAGGTAGAAAATCCACTTTTAGGAAACCATCCCATGGTTCAGGCAAACAGACTTCTTGGCTTTCACTGGTGAAGAAAGTCCATTCCCCATTGCTCATTCCTTTGCTCTTGATTTTATGGGGAACCTAAGGAAATTCACTATTCCCCTCGGAACAGCTCTTTTCTGTACTTAAAATGGTATTTAATTGCCTTCGACATACTGGATTTCTAAATTTATACCCTATCTAAAAGCAAGATGGAAATACAACTTTTGCCAGTAATCGGATTAAAAGTCTTTAAATAACTCATCCATGCTGACTTTGCTGCACAAATGCTTTCCCAAAGTGATCTAGAGCACTGCAGTGAACAAGCAGCAAAAAGGGAAAAAAGTAAGTGTTACAGATGCTAGTCAGACTGCTTGGTTTCTTGAACCTGCTCAACCAATGATCATCTCTTTCCCTGTGCAAAATAGGGGACATCTGTGCTTCATAGGTCATGTACTTTACCATTCTCCTGAACCACCTATAGAATGGAAAGTGTTAGAAGACTACAAGTTGATCACTTTCTCAAAATTTTTACACTTATAAGAATTTTTAAAAGTTCACGTTAATAAAATTTTGACATCTCCTTTAGTAAAGAAAGCGTGTCTACAATAAATCACATGGTCCTGATGCAGAAGTAGGATAGAGTTGATTTTGGTGAGACCCTTGCAGGGTGTATGAGCCTCCAGTTGACTGCAGACAGCACCCTTCTCTGTTGGATTAGAATTTTAGAATTGGAATGCCTCTGTTTGGGGAACTACTGACCTAAAC